>NC_051846.1:138527495-138547110 GCF_002237135.1 Teleopsis dalmanni | reverse complement strand
TAACGACACTTGGACAGTAGTTAATAACCGTAAACGTCAACGCGATAGTCCAAGTAAAAATCATCAAGTAAGCCAAAAACAAACCAAGCTAGACTCATACTGGCTAAATGAACCCGTCAAACCAAACCGATACGCAGATCTCCAGGTAGATGACTCTGAAGAAACTGAAGAATCGTTAAAAAATAATAATACGGTTCCAAAATTAATGAAACCTCCACCTATATTTATTGATAAGGTACATTGTATCAAGCCTCTAATAGATGTGTTAAACGAACATGCGGCAAATCAATTCGACTTAAAAGTGCTAAATCCAAGTCAAGTAAGAGTTCAACCTTCTACATCTGACTCTTACGTAAGCATTGTAAAGCAGTTGGAGCTCAAAAACACTGAATTCTACACTTACAAACCTAAAACCGAGAGAAGCTTTAGGGTTATATTGAAAAATTTGCATCATTCAACCGATATTGATGAAATCAAAAATGCACTTCTGGAGCATGAACATACGGCTGTAAACGTTTGGAACATTAAACGTAGAGGGTCAGGTGAACCTCTCCCCATGTTTATTATTGAACTTGCACCAAACCTAAACAATAAGGATATTTATTTGGTTAAGAAACTCTTGTATACTACAGTTACATTTGAACCACCTCACCCGAAACGGGAAATCCCTCAATGTGCAAACTGCCAACAGTATGGGCACACAAAAGGATACTGTCACCGCAAACCTAAATGCGTCAAGTGCGCTGGAAATCATGCTTCTGTAAATTGCGAAAGGAAAAGCAGATCCAATGATGTCAAATGTGTTCTATGTGAAGGAAATCATCCGGCCAACTACAAAGGATGTCAAATATACAAAAACCTGCAAAAAAAAATGTATCCCCAACTAAGACCTAGGGCGCCGGAAGTACAAATTCAAGAAAATCCTTTTCCTTCGCTAAACAAAAAACACATCACGACTTCTCATTCACCTGAAACATTCGCACAAATAGTGAAGTCAGACACCAGTAGCGAAACAGAGGAGAAGCTTTCACCAATTCCAAATAATTTTGTGGAAGAATTCCGTGAGATGACATCACTGTTGAAGCAAATGATGCAACAAATCGTACTAATGACAAATTTACTGATCAACTTGACGACTAAACAAAATTCTTGATTTAGTAGTAGTCATATGGAACGCTAATGGTCTATCAAAACATGCTATCGAAATAAAAGCATTTTTAAAATTAAACCAGGTCGACATAATGCTAGTATCAGAAACCCATTTCACGACGCGTAGTTTCTTTAAAATTCCGAACTACGAACTTTATCACACAATGCATCCCAGTGGTAAAGGAAATGGTGGCTCTGCGGTCCTCATAAGGAACTCGATAAAACATTATGAAGCAAAACCATATTGCAAGAATGAAATCCAGGCAACAAACATTGTAGTACAAACTAAAGAAGGCGACATGACTTTCTCATCACTCTACAGCCCACCGCGCCACAGTATCACGAAAGATATGTACATATCATTTTTTTCAGCTGCTTGGATCTAGGTTCCTAGTAGGCGGAGATTTTAATGCTAAACACTTAAAATGGGGTTCCCGCCTAATATCTCCAAAAGGACGTCAACTCTTCGAAGCAATAAATGTACTCAACCTCCACACAATCTCAACAGGTGAACCCACATATTGGCCAACGGATAGAAGAAAAATACCTGACTTAATTGATTTTGCGGTATCAAAGGGGGTACGTATCGAAACAACTACTTGTAAGTCCAATTTCGACTTGTCATCTGACCACTCGCCAATAATAATCACTCTCAATGACTGCTGTGAAATTATGGAAAAATGTATTCTTCATAACAAAAACACTGACTGGAATAGTTACCGTCAACTAATTTCAATTGGTCTAAATACCGAAGTCAGGTTAAAAACTGAATCTGACGTAACTGAAGCAGTAGAGCATTTCAACTCTTGTGTCCAAATGTCTGCATGGGAATCAACTCCATCAATTTCTAAAAGTGTTAAGCAAGATTATCCATTTAACATTAGATACCTGATTAAAGAAAAGCGTAGGATGAGAAAACATTGGCAACAGTCGAGATTCCCTGCGGATAAAACTCGCTTAAACAAACTGTGTAAACTCGTTAAAGCCCTTCTTTTAAAGTATAACAATAATCGCACGTCGCTATACCTTCAAAACCTAAGTGCTTCATGTGATACAAAATATTCCCTTTGGAAAGCCATAAAAAAGAACAACAGACCGATTGTCTATCAACCACCTATACGCAAAATCGACAACTCATGGGCAAAAAGCGATATTGAAAAAGCAGAAACATTTGCGTTACATTTGGACAGGTCTTTAAATCAAATGATAACCAAAATATGCCTGATGTCATGAATCAAAGGATTAATTTTCTACAAGAGCCTTATCAATTGGAACTTCCAATTAAAAGATATACTATTAATGAAGTTAGAGATGTAATAACAAAGTTAAAAGTAAAAAAAGCTCCAGGATACGATTTAATCACAGGCATGGCCTTGCAGCAGCTCCCACCAAAAGGATTTGTATTTCTCACTCATCTATTTAACGCTGTGATAATAAGGGGGTTTATTCCGCCACAGTGGAAGATAGCACAAATCTCTATGATACCGAAACCAGGGAAAAGCCCAGAAGACGTCAAATCATATCGGCCAATAAGTCTACTTCCGATCCTGTCAAAAGTTATGGAAATCCTGTTTCTAAAGCGCCTTACTCCGGCGCTTTAGAAACAGGATACAAAACAGACTCATACCTGACCATCAATTCGGCTTTCGCCAAAAACATAGCACAATAGAACAAATTCATAGACTTGTCAGACATATCCATAGTGCGATAGATGGTAAAAAATATTGCACTGCGGCATTTATAGATATTTCACAAGCTTTTGATCGAGTATGGCATGAGGGCCTCCTGTTCAAACTAAAACTGTATCTACCTCTAAATTTTTTCATATTTATAAAATCATACCTCTCGGCTAGGCACTTTTTCATTAAGCATGGAAACGAAACTACAGTACTTCATGATATAGAAGCAGGAGTACCTCAAGGTAGCATAATGGGACCAATGCTTTATCTTTTATTTACTGCGGATCTTCCTTTTACCGATGAGAGTGTTATAGGTACATTTGCAGACGACACAGCTATTTTATCAGTTGACAGTGACCCAATCCGTGCTTCCACCAAACTTCAAACCTGCCTTGATAATGTTGCTCTCTGGATGATAAACTGGCGTATTAAACCGAATGAATCAAAATCTGTCCAGGTAACATTCACTACAAAACGTTCTACGTGCCCGCCGGTCTTAATTAACAATACTCAATTACCACAAGCTGTAGAAACAAAATACTTGGGCATACATCTGGATAGTAAGCTAACCTGGAAATCGCACATATTCAAAAAGCGTAAAGCCTTGGGTCTTAAATTACGAAACTTATTTTGGTTCCTCAGCCGAAATTCCAAACTGTCACTCGACAATAAGCTGCTTATATACAAATCTGTACTTAAACCTATATGGAGTTATGGGGCCCAATTATGGGGTACTGCAGCAGACTCAAACCTGGCAATTATACAGCGCTTCCAATCTAAAACACTACGAATGATCACAAACGCACCTTGGTATATAACGAATGAACAGCTACATAAACAATTACATGTTCGAACAATCAAGGAAGAAATAGCAAGTATTTTAAAGAATTACGCTCAACGCTTATATATGCACCCTAACCCTCTGGTTACTCAACTGATGTCCCCTTCCAATACCTTTACAAGGCTGAGAAGAAAAACATCGCGAGACATTTTAAATATGTATATGTAGACAATACACTTTTATTTTAAATATGTATATATGGATATGTCACTGGGCATAGTCCATACGTGCCTTTCTTTTTATATCGTAATAACCATTATTACGATTTAAATTTATATATATTACTTATTGTCATTCATTCCTGACAGATTGTAATAAATAAATGGATTTCAAAAAAAAAAAAAAAAAAAAATATCATATTAGTTGTATGCGAATAAATGATGTTTTAAATATAAAATGTAGGACCTACGTCAACTTGGTACTTAGTTCTGTAAAGATTGTCAAAAATATTCCCAAAACAGTTAAAAAATCGCAACAATGCAACCTTATTAAACTGCATAGCATTTGACCTTTTTTAGACTTAGTTCCTTTCCAATTATTAATTATTTTACTTCAGCGATGAATAGAGTATTTATTCAAATTGAAGAAACGGGGTATAATTATATCCTTTTCCCCCTTTCTTCTGTCTGAATCCAATTTCAAGCAACAAAAAAGTTAAAATAGCTACAAAAACAAATAGATACCCAAAAATTACAATAAAAACGCTGTGAATAAGTATCTTACCTTAAAGTGATTAGCTCGACTCCGTTCCAGAAGATACGATATCAAAAATAAACTACGACTGATCTGCCAATCATTAAAAAATCAATCAAATTTAGCAACTAGTTAAACAAGACTGATAAGAAATTCATCAGGAGAATCATTTAAAAAGAGTAAGCTATTCAAAGACGGTGAAGTTGAAAAAATTGACCGAATTATTATAAATAAAACGCTACTGAACACAACGAAATTAAACCATTTTGAAACTGACTAAATAATATCGACAAAAAATGAAATTAATACGGAAATATTGAACTTAAACGATCTTGGGCAAAGTCCAATGTTCCCCCACAAACGACTTTAGATCGTATATTGATAACACATTAGGTTACGTTAAGTGTTTGTTAAGATTGGATAGGAGTTGTCTACTATTCGCTGCTCCAGCCTGGGGCGATAGATAATTTGATCCACTACTGCTTACAACTCAATCGCTTGAACAAGCCATATAAACAAAATAAACAAGCCATATCTCCATTTTGAAGCTATTGTCAAAAATTATTTATTCTAACATTTCTCCCTTAGTAGATATAATTCAACAATATAATTTTGTTTCTGTATTACTAGAAATTTTGATTATAAAGCGTAAAAAACAGCTTAGAAATTTGTCAACTATTGAAAGTAATTATTGATGATATAATTTTTATTTTTGAGCAATTCAAAGGAGTTGAAATAAAGCTCTTTAAAATAATGTCATTGAGAATACTATTTTCTGCATTAACATATGTTTATTTATATGTTAATTTGTACATAAATAATACATATTTTCTAATATATTCTTGTTTATTCTTCTTGTATATACCAACTATGCTTTTTGGACAAAATCCTGACTATATCAACGCCACTTTCAATATATTAATATCTGCATTACGAAAAAATATACCAAATAATGCATTCTGTTTATTTTTTATTTGGTGCATTGCCTGGCAATGTGTCTTTTTCGTGATAAATATAAGTCAAGTAATACATTCTATGTTTAAGTAATACATAGAATCTTATTTAATTCTGTAATATAATATTAATTTTTTAAAACACATGTTTACAAAAAATTTGTTACAAAACTACTTATATCAAATAAAGTATCGTAGTTTCCCTACACTTTTTGAAGTTATGCACATCACCTCTTCGCTTCTTTTCAGAGGTATCTTAGGATATAACCCAATTCGTATTCTATCGCATCTATGCAAAATGTAAGGTATTAAATCAGTCTCCAATATACTGTTACTCGTCATACTATTATGTCCAGAGCTGTGCAAATTCAATTACAACACAAATTGTGTCACAATTACAGAGTAATTATAATTGGTAATGAGTTTTTAGATTACATGTGTAATTATAATTGAAAATCCGAATTACTAATTACAGGGTAATTATAATTGGTAATTGAGTTGCTGGATTATAGATGCAATTATAATAGAAAAGCCGAATTAAAAACCGAATCAAGAGACAGCACAATTTTTTCTTTTGTAGGCAAATCGAAATGTGAATATGTTTGCATTGGTGCCTGTATTTTTGAGACTGTATTTTTTTTTGTATTTCTGTCTTCTGTAGAGATCGGAGATATGTATTTAGAAGTGTGAATATTATTCTTCCTTTTGTTAAGTTGCCTCTGTTTAGTTATTCATGATATAACATAGATATTTTGACTCAGTTTCAATATTGTATAAGTATAACCTTAGTTTCTCGTAATATAAACGATATTTGCGTCAAAATACAAAAATATTTTGGATGTGTTAATGCTCTCCAAAATATTCTGCAGTGGCTGTCGTTGTTAATATTAAATAACATTTTTCTTTTGAGTGTTAAGAATTTCTGAATATAGACTTAGTTTGCTTAAATTTGATATTTGACTTGTCCAAAATTTTAGAAAATTTATAATGTTATGTTTTTTTGTTAAAAACAAGTGTGAGTGAAACGTAATTCATGAGTCAGCAGACAAAAATCAAAATCAAATGTTTATTTACAAACACAAAGTAAAAAAAGTGTTTGTTTGCCAAATTCTTCAAAGAACGCAATCTGTACTAATTATTTAGATGACCTAAAACTGAATAAATCAAATTTTTTGTTATTAAAATTTTATTTTAAACAAAACAAAATATATATATGAAAAGTTCATAGAAAGGCAAGGATAAAATATACAAGAAAAAACTATACTGATGCACACCATAATGATAATCTAAAAACCAATACGGATTGCTGCAATTAGAGCTAATGCAATACCAGAGCAGCCCAATGAAATACTTGAAATTCAGAACAAAACAGCAGAATAACATTCAACCAAGCCAGTAGGACGCTACAAATGGTAAAAAACATTAAAAGAGAGTTTCAAAAACGAAAGCCTTTGGGCATAAGTACACATTATATTGTAGGTATGTATATCCACTAATGAGCTTGTGTTAAAAAATCCTAAATAAATTTGAATGAAGAGCATTTAGGTTTTAGGACTGCCTAACCTGCATTCTTTCTCTGTTTTTTAATTTATATAAATTGATAAATTGTTAAATGTTATCATTTCAAGTCATACAAACACAAAATAATTTCTATAATAAATCGCTCGTCTCGCAGACCTCATTTTTTTGTCAGGTTCAGGTTTTAATGTTTGCAGACCTGATTTCAATGTTTACATAAATGTCATGACAATTATGCCAACATCAATGCATAGCAACTGGAACTGTTATTTCAGAATATCAAACTGAAATGCAGATTAATAAGATATTGTATATTAGATATTGCCGGAGAGAAATTTTATCAGTGCTTTACGTCTATTGTACTTATTTTTCCTTTTTTTTGTCCGCTTTGTACACGTATTCGGAATAAATTTAGTTAATTTTGTCGACATGTAGGTATACATGTCGACAAAGTAAAGAAGACATTACAGATTCTTTGAAGTGTTCTAGATTTACTCGACCAAAGAAATCGATAAAGTCGTTATAGGTCGTAATATCTGAGGTTCGAGACAAACTTTTATATCAAAATAAATATAATTTGTTGATATTATTGCATAGTTGCTACATAAACCATTAATGTGATACTTATTTTACACATTATTTAAAATTAATGTTAAATGTTAACCTAGATCGAAAATGTTTTGAAAAAGAGATGGCTAATAGCGTTTTGTTGCAATATAATATTTATTTTATTTTGTTTTTATAAATAACTTATTTATTCATAAATAAATTTGACAATCATTTTACCTGGTAAAATATCAAAGCAAAACAAGTGAACAAATATAATTGGAGAGTAGTGTAACGATGTAAAACTTTCTTAGGTATGTTTGACAACGCTCTTCTTGCGATTAAAATTAAAATACTCCATAACAGACTGGTCTTGAACTATTTACTTTGGGCGAAAGATTAACAATCGCCAGAATAAAAAAATATTTAATCAATTGCATTCTATATACGTATTACTAGGGCAAAATTTATATTATGCTGAATACTTTTTTAAATGTCGTCATCAACCCGAAATCTCCATAATATGTTCATTCTTCACCTTGAGCAACTCTTTTATTGCCGACAAATAAACACACAGTAGCACTGTTGACTAATTAAAATACATTATCTCTGTGTAATTGTTATAACTCGTGGGAACCTTTTTTGTTTGCCTAAACATTTCATAGTTGTGTTAATTTTTCGCAGTATAAATCTGAAGGAACTGCGTGCTATAAAAACGTAGATCTTCCAGTGTGTTTTGTTGATAACAAATTTTGTATAAAAGGTGGAACTTTGTATCTATTCACATACACATATGTAGTACATATATATTCCAATCAACTTTTGTATACAACAATTTTTAAGTTATCTTATTTGTTAAGTACTTAAAGTAATAATATGATAATCGCTTTTATCATATTTAACTACGCAAGTACTATGCATCGTGAATGATTCATTACAAAAAGAGTTATAGACCGCAATTGAGGATTGACACTAGTCTTCTTCTTCTTCTTGTTCTTGAGTTAGTGTAAGTATACACTATATAATGGCTGGGGGGCTTATCACTACCCTAAACTAGGCTTTAAATAAGCTAAGAAATCATATAATTTATTTGTCTTTTAGTTGATGACGGACCTTAAATCAACATATCTTCCTGAGAATCCAGAAGTGGACTTGAGGATTGTTAGGGCGGGGTTAAGTAGCGTATCAACTTTAGAGAATAATTTTAGAGCTCTGTCTCTGATATATTTTTTCACTAGTGCAATATTTAAAGGAGTGTTAACTTCAATCATTTTTATTGATTTATGCCGTTTATCTGGTTTTACAAGATTGATGCTATAATTATATCGTACATCGTTAATCGCAATGTGAGCTGAGGGATTTAGTACCAGTTATTAAAAACTATTGTATAAAAAAAATTTTAATCAGAATAGCATTTAGATATTCATAATAATATTATCATATATATGGTTACAAAAAATAAACTTGATCAGGTCAGATTTGGATATAGAGGCTATTCATTCTAATGGTTAACATTCATATTCTTGTACAAAAAATTTTTCCACCTATCAAAATTGTTAAAAATATAAAAACTAAAATTAAAATCAACATCACCGTTAAGAATTTTGTCATTAGGATTGTTTTTAATATAAACATATTTTAATCTTTCTGAATTTTCAATCGGTTTTTATTATAAATTACATATTCAAACCTTTTTTCTTATTAACGTTCACTATTCAAAAATCAAAAACTGATTTCTGGAAAAGTTGAATAATCGTTTACGACAGTAACACATAATGTTTACCTTGTGATCAAACCTATTTGGCTATTAACTCTATTAGTACTGACTTTCCATAAACAACACGAACTCAGTTTGCGTTAGCTTTGATTTTTCTGAAGCTTAGATCCCCTTTATTCAAAACTTTAAATCAATATTGAGCTTTTATTTTTATAATAATATATATGTAATATAATAAAATATATAATAATACTAAGAAGATCTGCTATAAATTTTTTGTTCACTGTTATATTTAATTATTTATTAACTTTGAATTAACTTCTTGACTTCTTGTGTGAACGACAGCAGATATAATTTGATATAAGATAAACCTGTAGTATCAATTTGTGAGACAAATATATCTAATCAATTTTAAATCATTCGATATTATTTCACCTCGAATATTTTCTTCTATAACAGTTACTTTTATTCTAAATAAGAAGCAATACCTTGAAATATAGAAAAAGGATTCTAAGAAAAGCATGAAACGTTTTCATTACACAGGTTGCATTCTATTAACAACTCCAAAGTTCTAAATTTAAAGTACATGCAAATATTTTATATTAAATTTTTTTTAATATCATTACTAAAGACGTAGAAACTCATTTCAGATTCTTCCGTTGCTGAAAGGAGCTTTAAAATATAGTAATCTGATTTCAACCAATTCGGCAAATTATGAAGTTTTACTTCCGCAAACCATGTTTGCAAAGTTTCAGTCGAATAGCCCAAAATTGAAGCAATAGTTTAAACTCTAATAGATAGACGCATAGACAGACAAATCTAAATGAACTCAACTCCGGAGTTGATCAAGAAAAAGAATACTTTATAGGGTCAACGGCATTTGCCATAATGCATTGCAAAAATCTTTTTATACATTTTTATCTAAAGTGTTTAAAAAGGTAGTTAATGAAGAAATGTACTAGATGTCTCCAACAGTTTATTGAAGTATGAGTTAGATGTGTTCAAAACAATATAAAATATATATCATATAATATATACAATATATGCGATAAAATTGGGAAATTGGGATACCCGTATAGTCATTCTCATGACTTTTGATTGACACATATTCATATACTTGCCAACAGATGTACTCACTAAATACCTTATTTCCAGTCGAAATAAGTTTAAAGATTACAGATCAAAGAAACTAAAATCGACAGTACAAACAATTCAGAAATTTGTAAATAATATATGACAACTCGACATCTATTTCATTTAAACATCTGTAAATTAATTGTTAATGGAAAAATTTTTCTACCATCTACCTCCACATTAATTTATTGAGTAGTATTTCAGTTCATTCATTTCGATGAACTATTTCAGCCATTATGTCCGATCATATCTGTTCTGCCTTTCAAAACCGCATTGTATTTATCTGAGTGATATATATAAGTGGCAAATAAGTCAAAATATGTATATGATATGCTAATATTAATGGTGTATTGATAAGAAAAAAAGATAAATTCAAATAAACACTATTTAAGCACTTGCGTCTTTCTAACAATCTGTCGCGTCAAGTACATGTTAAATATGCCACTGATTCAGGTTGCACCATGATGGAACTGGTACGGGTATAAAATATGTATATATTAATCCTTTAACTCCTAGGAGGAGCATAGGGCCGTACTTTCAACTCTAATGAAACAAAACTTCTTTAAAAAATGTAAATACTTTTGAACTGAAAAATCTATTTATTTTTGAACTTAATCGGATTTCAACTGTAAATATGAAATATATACCTTAGACCCAAACTAAAACTTTTTAGTTTTCAATGTTGTTTGGAACAATCAAAAAATGTTGCATTAGAATTTTATATCTTTTCAAATATTTCTAATATAAACTTAATTATTGCTGCCAACGAATTAGATGATAAATTCTCTTTCTTATTGCAGAAAGAATACCCTCCGATTCTCAGCAGCTTTCTATGACAAATATTCATATTTTATCTTCAGTCCGACGACAACTTTATTACTTTGTGGTATATTCATAGCTGCAGATAATAATGCAAAGATATAAATTAGAAATACAATTTGACATTAGAAAAATATTTGTAAAAAAATCCGCTGTGTTTATCTTTCAGCGTCACATCAACAAAGCTTTTAGAGTCAATGAATTTTGAAGTACAAACAAAATACTTTTTTTCGCGTTTTGAGTTTAAATAATGAATGTGATATGTGAAAGGTGCAACCCCATAGTGCTCGTATACACTATACTCCATCAGAATATATTTCGGAATCATAAGAAAGATTCTGTAAAATAATATAATATAACGTCAAATATATTATTATCTAATAAGATGTTCAATCAGGTACACACAACGAAATTTTATATAATAATGCATTTGGTTTGTATACTCTCCCTTAAAAGTATTACAGAAAGCGTCATCTTTTGTGAGCTTTTTGGAAAAACCCAACCACTTATTATAAGAGGAACTGGCTTTAAATCCGTAATCGAACTGTTTTGAAACTTCTTACCCGATTTAAGATTTAAGAGCAGTTTTTCAGTCCAGGGGTATCCACGCTTTTGTGAAATTGTGTTGATTATATTTGGAATGTGACAACTCAGAGAAGTTTCACACTTTCCTCAGTTACAATAACAAATTACTTAAATTCACAACATTACAACAACATAAAATTACAAATTCACCACATTCAAGTCCGTTACTTGGGAATTATGTGGAGTTGCCGTTACAGTAAAATTTATAAGTGAAGAACTTGAATATTAGGTCTGCTCCATGAGCTACACGTAGTAAAGCTCGAGTAAAACACAAGGAAAGACTATTTAATACATAGACTCGTTATGACTCAATTTTTAATTTTGCATCTTCATGATGCGGGAGGGGTTGGAGTGTTAAACCATTTCATTTTTTGTTGGTTTTCAATGTATTTGTTTTCATTCATCTTAGAATATTTTGGAAAATGCAAATTTCTTCTTTGTATAGAAGTAAACAGCACTTTATTATTTTGTAAGTTATTGCAATTTGTTTGAAGTTTTATAAAATTTTAGCGAAATTGAGATTTTGAGTTGAGTCTTATAATAATTATAGTCATGTTTTATATTTTTTCTACTAATAGCCAAATGTCTAATATTTACAAAAAAAAAAAACATCAATTTGTCCTTCGAACTTTATGTTTTATATCTTTTTCAGGTCCAATAAGTCACTGAAAAATTGTACAAAATATGACCTTGAATAAACCTCATGTATTTTAACAAAAATTCAATATGTAATAATATAACGACATTTATTATATCCGAAATATTTATATTGTTTATGAAACGTAAGTCAAGCAAATCGCTTGCAAAACTGAGAAGTTACCATACATTATAGATGATAGTTTACGTTATAGGAAATCTCTAATTTTGTTTAATCTGTTTTCTAAAATATATAAATTTCTATTATTTTTAATACTTACAATTTTAGATTTAAATTTAATATATATTATGAAAGTTATAACTTCTATTTTTAACTCATTTCTATAATAAAGGGCCTACCAGTAGACCCGCAGTGTGATCAGCGAATTTGTTCCTGATGCACACTCTATGTATTAAATACTCATTGACACAAGTAAAGTACAAACTAAGAGCGTAATACCAATGAAGTACCAAATTACACTCCTTGCACAGTCAACACAAATTTTACTGAAAGAAAACGTTCGAGTAAAGTCTGTGTATCATTTTAAAATTTCGACAGGGATGTTACACTCTTTTAGATACTCTTTTTTATTCGAAAATTTGGTGCTGGAATACACTTGTTTATACACAAGCTACTCAAAGTTAGTACGAGTGGCACGTGGAACAGACCTATTATATTACATACATATACTTGTATAGAAACGAGAAAAGTAAATAATAGAGATTAATATCTAAAAGCTTATTTAATTAATTTCGGCTAACTATATAGCTGTTTTTAATACTCTCAAATATCCATTATTATTACTAGTTGGATATATTAGACTGGCTTTAATAGTCAGTCAACATAAAATTTGTGCAACGTAAATTTGGTTTCTTGTTTAGTTAAATCCCTCCTCTGTGTTTCAAGTTTGAAAATGTCGGTCTAGGTCAGTCATTTGCAATCTATACAATTATATACGAGTTACTAAAACCAGAATACTGTGCGTTTCATTTTAACAACTCAGAACTTCAGAAAATTATTCTTTGACATATAATCAAATAACTCTAAAGATTTGCGAAAGTGGATATTTATTTATATAAAATACCTTTTGTAATAGAACATAGTATACAAGAACGATAGCATTATAAACGTTACCAACCAAAAAAATACTTATTTTTAGTTGTCTCTTTCCAACATGGTTACAAAAGGTTAGAGTTAAGATTACATTTGCTATAGACTTTGTGTAAAGTGCGGTAAATGTCAAATACATAGTCTCGAAAATTTTTAAAAGTGTAAACCTTTACAGTGGAAATCATTTATACAATTCCTTTAATTAATTGCTGACAGAAAAGTGTGAAAAACTACTTTTTTAATTAAAACTTACAAAATATGTTTTTTATTTATAATGAATGCTCATTATATAAAATTGTTTGCTTTATAAAAGATTTATTGAGCTTCAGAAGTTTGGTGCACACACATATGGTATTTCACATTTCCAATTAATTTGTATATCTAAACTAATTAAAATATGATGCATGAATGAAATATTTTAGAAATGGTGAGCGCAGAATGAAATGATGTACTACTATTATATTAGAGACAAAATTCAAGAGAAAAATTTTTTAAGCTATATATTTATTTAATCTCTTGAAGCTTTTCTCGCAACTACTTCAAAATATATACAGAAATTATCTACAACTGTCAGTTTTATCATACCATCAAAATATATTTAGATTTTTTAGATAGTGTCAAATTGTTGCGCTTCTTCCAGAGATAAGAAGAAAAATCATTTTAGCATAAAAGCGTTCTTTAGCATACAAAGCCAACAGTAGTAAAATTGCCGTACTGGCTATCCAAAGATGGTTAGCAAAAAAATAAACGGAATATTAATTTTATTAACGGTAACTTGTCAACTTATTTTTTGTTTTTTTTTTTTTTTGTATAAAAACAAAACATAAGCTGGAGTATAGCGAGACAAAAGTGATCTATTAACTTTATTTACTAAAGGCATTCAAAACATCCATATGCTGGAACACACGTATGCGATTTACAATGCCTGCTTTTGTGAATTAACATTAATATTTACAAATTTTCAATCAAAAATGTTGAGTATATTATAATTAATTGCAATAAAATGTAGTGTTTTTAGCAATTTTCATGTGCAAGTGTTATAGAAACTCCAAGCAATGTTTATACAAATCAAATATTAGTAAATGATACATAAAACATTTCCTAACTATTAAACTGTTATTATTATTTTTTGTAGCTAATATGCTTTTCGGAACAGAAAGCATTATTAGAAGTGAAATTACTTGATTTAGTTGAAGTTGAGTTGCTTAACCCAGTTCAACAAACATCTACTGCAAGAACCGCTATATTAACCAATGAAAGAATTAATTGTGGAACAAGATCCCATTATTGCATCGGCCCAATGACTTATAAGCGTTGTCTTGCTACAAGAGATGGAATGATGGTAACTGTAGGTAATGGTATACCATGTGAGAGAGGTAAAAGGTGTGTAAATGATGGAGTTGATATATGTTACACAATTCAATCAATTCAGTCAACCACAATACCAACAACGACTGTATCAGAGCAATCCAATCAAAATTCACAGCAAACAAGTATTTCTAACTTTACCCAAATGAACACTTCAACATCTTCACAAATGTCAGCGAATAGCAATACAATTGCACAAAATAGTATTACTCAAGTACCTACAAGTGGAATACTTAACCAAATTGGGGAAGTATTAACGCAAACTGTGCAAGCAGTTACACATTTAACCACGGGTCAAAGTGGTGGTTCCTCAATGCAAGCAGGTGGAAATATACATACTCAAACTACACAAGGTTCAAATTCACAAGCGGGTGGTCAAAATGGATCTAGTCTTTCAGCAATCAGCATTAGTCAAACATTAACTAGTGACGGTCAAAGCGACGTAAGTGGAAATCAATCAGCGATACAAAATCAGTCAAATTTTTATACTCAAACCACGAACATAGAACAACCAACAATAATCGGTCAAAGTAATATCGCGCAAACATCAGTTTTTGAGACCCAAAACGGGCAAACCTCCGTCACAACCACTGAAGGACAAATAATAGGACAAAATCAAATAAATACGAATACTCAATTAACTAATATGGGACTATCGACAACAACAAGCAATAGCAGCTCTGGACAAACATCAGCAATTGGTTCTCAGAACGCACAATCAGTAAACGAAGCAGCCAATGTGCATACAATAGGACAGGGTCAAGTAACTATGCATTCTCAAACTGTGAATGGTGAACAGTCTTCAATATTGGGTCAGAACAGCTCTGGGCTATCAATTGTAGGGTCTCAGAATGGGCAAATTATTGAAGAAAACCAAGTCACAGAATATACACAAACTGAACGCTATGAACAAATTAAGACGGAAGGCTACTCAGGCTCCGGACAGACAACTGAAATAATGCAGACAACTATATATACACAATCCAGCCAAGGTGAAAACATACCAGCAACATATCAACAAAATACAAGCCAAAACAATCAGAACAATTCTAGCCAAACATCAATAACCTCTACAATACCTTCAAATGGTCCAACGCAAACTACCTCACAACTTAACCCAGGTCAATTATCTGTAAATGATGTAAATTTAGGACAAAGCTTAATAGGTGGCACAAGAGAAGAAGCTAAAGAGTTGTATTCCATCGATACAACCACACAAACAGTGAGCAACAGTAATGTAAGCGGGTCAAGTCAAACAATAATTAATTCCACAAATACACAAATGCAAACGCAGACAAGCCAAACCGAAATATTACCAACAACTAATCAAGGCAACTCAACAAGTCAAACAACAATTGATATAACAAACAATCTATCACACAGCTTGCAAACTATTCCTTCACTACCTAGTGTAACTATAAACATAAGCGAAATCGGAACTTCTGCACAATCCACAACACGAACAAACTGTGGCACACGAACACATTACTGTATAGGGCCAACAACTTACAAACGATGCCTTCCCACGAAAGAAGGTACTATGGTGACAGTAGGTAATGGAATAACGTGTGAAGAAGGTAAGATATGTATGAACGACGGAGTGGATGTGTGCTACTCAATACAGACAACATCGACTACATCAACAACAAGCGAATCACAAGGAAGTCAGCAGCATGAGCAGACAAGCACACATACTCAAATAATCACAACGCAGCAACAGTCTCAATCAGGACAATCACTGTCAGGTACACATGCTCCCACTTTACCTACGGGTTCTTTTACAGGTAGTAATCAAACAGATCTTTCAGCTCAGCATGGTCAATTACAAACCGGCAGTCAACTTTCTGGCTCATCAACGGATCCTTCTACAAGTACTACTGCAACGGATCCCTCAGTTCAGCCTGGTCAAGGTAGTAATGGTGGTCAATCACAAACTGGCACTCAACTTCCTGGCTCATCAACAGATCCATCTACAAGTACTACTGCAACGGATACCTCAGTTCAGCCTGGTCAAGGTGGTCAACCACAAACTGGCACTCAACTTCCTGGCTCATCAACAGATCCTTCTACAAGTACTACTGCAACGGATCCCTCAGTTCAGCCTGGTCAAGGTAGTCAAGGTGGTCAAACACAAACTGGCACTCAACTTCCTGGCTCATCAACAGATCCTTCTACAAGTACTTCTGCAACGGATCCCTCAGTTCAGCCTGGTCAAGGTGGTCAAGGTGGTCAATCACAAACTGGCACTCAACTTCCTGGCTCATCAACAGATCCTTCTACAAGTACTACTGCAACGGATCCCTCAGTTCAGCCTGGTCAAGGTGGTCAAGGTGGTCACACAAACTGGCACTCAACTTCCTGGCTCATCAACGGATCCTTCTACAAGTACTACTGCAACGGATCCCTCAGTTCAGCCTGGTCAAGGTGGTCAAGGTGGTCAAACACAAACTGGCACTCAACTTCCTGGCTCATCAACGGATCCTTCTACAAGTACTACTGCAACGGATCCTTCAGTTCAGCCTGGACAAGGTAGTCAAGGTGGTCAATCACAAACTGGCACTCAACTTCCTGGCTCATCAGCGGATCCTTCTACAAGTACTACTGCAACGGATCCCTCAGTTCAGCCTGGTCAAGGTAGTCAAGGTGGTCAAACTGGCACTCAACTTCCTGGCTCATCAACGGATCCTTCTACAAGTACTACTGCAACGGATCCCTCAGTTCAGCCTGGTCAAGGTAGTCAAGGTGGTCAACACAAACTGGCACTCAACTTCCTGGCTCATCAACGGATCCTTCTACGAGTACTACTGCAACGGATCCCTCAGTTCAGCCTGGACAGGTGGTCAAGGTGGTCAATCACAAACTGGCACTCAACTTCCTGGCTCATCAACAGATCCTTCTACAAGTACTACTGCAACGGATCCCTCAGTTCAGCCTGGTCAAGGTAGTCAAGGTGGTCAATCACAAACTGGCACTCAACTTCCTGGCTCATCAACGGATCCTTCTACAAGTACTACTGCAACGGATCCCTCAGTTCAGCCTGGTCAAGGTAGTCAAGGTGGTCAATCACAAACTGGCACTCAACTTCCTGGCTCATCAACGGATCCTTCTACAAGTACTACTGCAACGGATCCTTCAGTTCAGCCTGGACAAGGTGGTCAATCACAAACTGGCACTCCACTTCCTGGCTTATCAACGGATCCATCCACGGCAACGCATCCCTCAGTTCAGCCTGGTCAGTTGGTCAAGGTGGTCAATCACAAACTGGTACTCAACTTCCTTGCTTATCAACGGATCCTTCTACAAGTACTTCTGCAGCGGATCCCTCAGTTCAGGCTGGTCAAGGTGGTCAGGGTGGTCAATTACAAACTGGCACTCAACTTCCTTGCTTATCAACGGATCCATCTACAGCAACGGATCCCTCAGTTCAGCCTGGTCAGTGTGGTCAAGGTGGTCAAACACAAACTGGCGCTCAACTTCCTGGCTCATCAATGGATCCTTCTACAAGTACTACTGCAACGGATCCCTCAGTACAAGGTGGTCAAGGTGGTCAATCACAAACTGGCACTCAACTTCCTGGCTCATCAACGGATCCTTCTGCAAGTACTACTGCAACGGATCCCTCAGTTCAGCCTGGTCAAGGTAGTCAAGGTGGTCAATCACAAACTGGCACTCAGCTTCCTGGCTCATCAACGGATCCTTCTACAAGTACTACTGCAACGGATCCCTCAGTTCAGCCTGGTCAAGGTGGTCAACCACAGACTGGCACTCAATTTCCTGGCTCATCAACTGATCCTTCTACAAGTACTACTGCAACGGATCCTTCAGTTCAGCCTGGTCAAGGTGGTCAAGGTGGTCAGTCACAAACTGGCACTCCACTTCCTGGCTTATCAACGGATCCTTCTACAGTAACGCATCGGTCCGTTCAGCCTAGTCAAGTTGGTCAAGGTGGTCAATCACAAACTGGCACTCAACTTCCATGCTTATCAACGGATCCTTCTACAAGTACTTCCGCAGCGGATCCCTCAGTTCAGCCTGGACAAGGTGGTCAGGGTGGTCAATTACAAACTGGCACTCAACTTCCTTGCTTATCAACGGATCCATCCACAGCAACGGATCCCTCAGTTCAGCCTGGACAGTGTGGTCAAAGTGGTCAAACACAAACTGGCGCTCAACTACCTGGCTCATCAATGGATCCTTCTACAAGTACTACTGCAACGGATCCCTCAGTACAAGCTAGTCAAGGTGGTCAATCACAAACTGGCACTCAACTTCCTGGCTCATCAACGGATACTTCTGCAAGTACTACTGCAACGGATCCCTCAGTTCAACCTGGACAAGGTAGTCAAGGTGGTCAATCACAAACTGGCACTCAGCTTCCTGGCTCATCAACGGATCCTTCCACAAGTACTACTGCAACGGATCCCTCAGTTCAGCCTGGACAAGGTGGTCAATCACAAACTGGCACTCAGCTTCCTGGCTCATCAACGGATCCTTCTACAAGTACTACTGCAACGGATCCCTCAGTTCAGCCTGGACAAGGTGGTCAATCACAAACTGGCACTCAACTTCCTGGCTTATCAACGGATCCATCAACGGCAACAAATCCCTCAGTTCAGCCTGGACAGTGTGGTCAAGGTGGTCAAACACAAACTGGTACTCAACTTCCTGGCTCATCAACAGATCCTCCTACAAGTACTACTGCAACGGATCCCTCAGTACAAGCTAGTCAAGGTGGTCAAGGTGGTCAATCACAAACTGGCACTCAACTTCCTGGCTCATCAACGGATACTTCTGCAAGTACTACTGCAACGGATCCCTCAGTTCAACCTGGACAAGGTAGTCAAGGTGGTCAATCACAAACTGGCA
>NC_051846.1:138519553-138527395 GCF_002237135.1 Teleopsis dalmanni | reverse complement strand
TATTTGGTCTATTTTACTGCTGGCTATTATGGGATTATACACTTCTTTATTTTGCTAGATCATTGTCGATGTCTGATAAAGACATTCTGTCGGAGACATCCGCAGGCATCAAGTTTAGCCTTCTTTTCTACTTATTCTGCAACGACTGCAGGGAGCGTTCCCTCAGCTGGTGTGGTTTCCTCAGCCGAGGTAATTCCCTCTTTGTTCACCCGCCCCTTATGTAGGTGGACTGGCAAGGACTTGCACCTGTAGAAGACCCTACAGCAGTTGGTTCATTAAATTCATTAAGCCTCATGCGACCTGATGTCAATCCCGATCGTCAGAAGTTTTCCATTTTGCATGTCTTTGCTACTAAATACTCTTCACAGTTGATTATGCACCCTCATTTTGGCGTGATGAGTACTTTTAGCGCTCCTCTGTATCGCCATCTTTGGCTCTCGGGAGATAAAACGTAAATAAAAACGGGAAATTATGTGTATACTCGGTATATTGTCCCCGGTAAACGTGGTGAGTTCAACGTTTGCCCATTCGTCCAGCTTAGGTGCCACCTACGGTTTTTGCTCGCTTATCAATTTTTTGTTTTATCAAAATCTTTCTGCAGTTAACTTGTTGCAACGGATAAATGCTTGTTAGCATAGAGCAGAATGGAGTTACTTCCAAAAATGCCTATCATAGTTTTAAGTTCGATCAGTTGAGTGCTACAGTTAACAAGCAGTTAAATGATTTATTTTCACGACTGCATGAGGAATATTATCATAGATCTTACATAGAGTTTGATCGATCGAACCATGATTGGTTACTTCACGATTAATATTCTGCTGATTAGAAATAGATCTTCAATCTAAATTGTGCTAAAATTAAATAAAAAATCACAGATGTCTTATTTCTTTTATTTTATTTTTATGAGCTTAACTTTGTTTTTTAAAGAATCAAAGAAGAGATTCCAAGCCTTAACAAATTACTCAATTAAATAGCGAATTATCTGTATTAATCCAATAACATTACTAATTAGTAGTAAACGAAAGATAATAAGTACAGGTTGGTTGAAAACTTTTATAAGCAAAAATGAATTAGTGTGAATTTTTAATAAAATGTTTATTTTTATTCCAAATAGTCTGCCGCAACTTCAATATAATTATTCCAACGATTCTTCAATTGCTTTATTCCGTGTCTGTAATGATGTTCTGGAAGCTCTGCAAACTACTGTGCCACGGCTGCAATGGTTTCTTCATTCGACAGATTCTTCAAAACGCTTTCTACTAAGGAATTACTTACAATTTCTGAAGAGGTGAAAGTCAGAGAGAGTCCGATCTGAAGAATACCGTGGTTGTTCCAGCAAATCGTACTTTAATTCATTAAATTTCGCCATTGTCAAAACATTCACCATTTTTGTATGAATTTATGTTGTTGATAATCCTTCTATAATATAGAGCTTTATTACTGCGCGATATTCGGTGAAATTGTGAAAAAATCACCGATACGTCAGTTTCAAATTGCGCGTAAAAATAGACTGAATGGAGAGATCGAAATAGACATCTGAATATATTCAAATGAAAGATGAAGTGCCAAAATGGCTTAAAATTTTAATTTTTCTACTGGTTGATAGGTATCGCTCTCAAAATTTTTCAAGCAACCTGTACATTACTGCCTCATTGTTTGATAATGCATTACTCCTGGGTTATGTATATAATATTGTAAATAATATGATATATAAGTCGTATAACGTAAGTCGTATATTTTTAGTTATATGTATTTGCAGAATTGCTATGTGTTTTTGTCAGAATTCGAATTGTGGGTCAGGTATTTTTTATTTAACCCTCAATATGAGCTGTATTCTGTTATAAATTATTAATATAGACTTATTGTTTATATGATGAGATATTTGACGTATCTATCTTTCGTTTTTTTATTGTTGAAACTATTGGTATTTTCCGTATAGTTAGGAAGTGATTTGTTAGTGCTTTTTGTGGGAACGCCTTTAATATCTTTCCACATATGTGCTTATTGATAGAGATTCCTTCAAAATAATCTTCTAGCAGTAATGTTTTGTATTGATTAGTTTTTGTCTATGTTACGATTTGCAACTTTTTAATATGACACTTTTTGCTGTGGTCTATAATACATTACATTGATACTATATAAAGTCGCCATACCTTGTCCTTTTGTGCTTTCTTATTATTATCATATTTAAGATTTTTAATAGTTTTTATCCGTTTTTTGTGGATTTCATTTCATTTTCCGTTATATGGCTTGCTGACAAAGTGTTGTCATCACTGCCGGCTGTTAGTTCTGCTTAAAAAGATTTACTGTCTGTTACAGTTTTAGGGTTCTCTGTTTTTTTTTATCATCTTATATTAACCTTTCATTGTACCGTTCGCATGGAAATTTGATATAATGCAAGATATTCAACGTACATTTACCGGCATTTTTACTTTGATTAATGTCCTGCCAAATATTGCCAGATGAAATATTACATCTAAGCCAACATTGCGCACTCAACACTAAATGCACTTACTGGTTGCCTGGACCAAGGCGTGCAAACACCTTTCTGTCATAACCTCTGACACTTGAGCTAGAATTTGTAACTTCACTCGGGACACTAAAAAGTGATTTTCTCATAAATGTATTAAGCGGAAATAAATAAAACAGTTTCCGTTTCCTTATGCATATTGTGCAACAAAAACAAATCACATGAAATATCAGGTATCACATTTTGGAATTGGCTTTTAAAACAGTGCTGCCAGTAGGTTTGTCAGAACATTGCGATTGTTATCAGTTCAACAATGTTATCAGAACATTGTTGTGATATCAGTTGTGATGAAAGTCATCACAGTATGAAAGTCATCAGTATGCGCGATGTGGCTACTTTGTCTAACATGTTTTTTTATTATTTTTTGAAATAGTATTTTTGAAATTGTATTTGTCATTCAATTCACTGATAAAATGGACGGTGGGGGTCAGAGAGAAAGAGTAGTTAAATTTTCTTTCTTTGGGCCTTTATTTTCCAATTTCATTGTTCGAGCGCATTAACAGCACTAAATAAATCTCGGAAATGATGGTTTCTTTATCGTGAAGATCGTCGATAATGCAGTACTGTGCACATCCACAAATATAGATATTATAACGTTTTGGTGATGTAGGGTATTCGACATCATTTATTCTCCTACGTTCATGATTAATTTCAGAATACTAATATATGATGGCTGATTTCTCTAGAACAAAGTTCTAGTAAACTTCATGATTTTTTTTTTGCAAAAATTACTCTACTCAATTATGTAGTCAATTATAGTAGTCAATTAACTTATGTTGGGGATATTGACTAATTTTGATAAAAATTCGCTTTCCATAAGGGGTGATGTTTCGACTTCTTGACCAAAAATTTTCTACCTAACTAAGTGTTATTGAAAAAACAGTAGTAAGTAAATAATCGATGTAATTATTAAATTCTTTTGTGACTTAATATTACGTACTCGAATTATTTTTGGAAGAATCTTGAAAATTCAAAATTTGAATATTTTTATATTACACTTATTTACGAATTTTCTTTAAATTCTTCTTAAATTCATTCTACTACAGTATGTGGATTAAAAAGTATGTGTAGTATGCAAGTATCCTATGCCTTTTGTAGTCAAAATTTATTTTGTATATTTTGTTGGTTTGTGTAGTAAAGATTTTGCTTCCCGCGTTTTATAAAAGTCGTATAGAGAAACGAGCTGGTAAGGGCATATGTATTTTTATCAGAGATATTTACATGGTTCCGAAAGTGCAATAATCGTCCGTCTCCCGAATCGCACAATATGAAGTTTTGTGCTGTAGTAATCCAACAGTCCGCATTTACCATAGACGGTCGCTCATTAGTTTTTCCTTTTTTTTAAGTCTTTAGTATTTTTTGTGGTCTTACCAACTTCCTGACAGTTGAAATGTTTTATTCTTTTTTATATTTTTGGCTTTCGCTTTTTGATATTGTTTTGTTTTTACACTTGCTTATCATTTCTGTTTTCCTCGATTGTCCTCCCAGTTAGTATGCGCCAAACTTGTGCATTTAGTTTGATGCCAAAAATTCAATTATGTCCACTTGAAGTCACATCGTGATGAGTATGATGCAGTCCTTTCCAACAAATGCAAATGGAAACTTTTCATAATTTCGTCGTCAACGTTTTTATTTTTGTTATTGCTGCTGATGCCTTTGTCCGTACCGTACTGGTTGTTGCTTTAGATTTTCCCGAACAGAGTTGCGGATTTAGAACAGGCTGCCCCATAAACGATTGTACTGAACTGATAATTGTCTTTGTTATGCAAAGTCCTTGTGAATATGGTGGCGGCAAAGTTGTTGAATTTCAATGGGTTTTTTAAAATTTTGTTTCAAAAGCATTTAACAGAAAATGTTAAAAATATTATTAAATTAATATTTTATTATATTTCAAAGAATTTTTAAGTTAAAGATCATTTTACCAAACAATTTCCAAAAACTAAGTAATTTTATCAAAAGAGCCTTTGAAGTGGTTTGAACTTTATACGCACATTTTCACTTTAATATAGACTTGCACATTGTCAAAATAAAATGTTTAAAATGTTTTAAAAGATATTACTAACTTAAAGATTTAAAAAATTATGTAAATCTTATTTATGAATATTGTAAAATTATGATCCATTTGAGAACATCAGGTAAAAATATAATTTGTGATACTTGATGATATACATATCAAGTTGTTGAACTTAGGTATCTGTTTTATTTGATATATTGGGGAACTAGAAACAGAAATCCGAAAAAAATTTAGTTTGATGATATATGCCTCCGAGTGGAAGTGTTGACAACTGTTAGCACGCGCTAACCTGACCTAACTTAGCTTGATGATAAACATATCAAGTTGCAGAACTTGGATATCTGTTTTATTTGATATATTGGGGAACTAGAAACAGAAATCCGAAAAAAAATTAGTTTGATGATATATGCCTCCGAGTGGAAGTGTTGACAACTGTTAGCACGCGCTATCCTGACCTAACCTAGCTTGATGATAAACATATCAAGTTGCAGAACTTGGATATCTGTTTTATTTGATATATTGGGGAACCAGAAACAGAAATCAGAAAAAAATATAGTTTGATGATATATGCCTCCGAGTGTAAGTGCTGAAAACTGTTGGCATGCGCTAACCTAACCTAACTTAGCTTGATGATAAACATATCAAGTTGCAGAACTTGGATATCTGTTTTATTTGATATATTGGGGAACTAGAAACAGAAATCCGAAAAAAAATTAGTTTGATGATATATGCCTCCGAGTGGAAGTGTTGACAACTGTTAGCACGCGCTATCCTGACCTAACCTAGCTTGATGATAAACATATCAAGTTGCAGAACTTGGATATCTGTTTTATTTGATATATTGGGGAACCAGAAACAGAAATCAGAAAAAAATATAGTTTGATGATATATGCCTCCGAGTGCAAGTGTTGACAACTGTTGGCACACGCTAACCTAACCTAACCTAGCTTGATGATAAACATATCAAGTTGCAGAACTTAGATAACTGTTTTATTTGAAATATTGGGGAACTACAAACAGAAATCCGAAAAAAAAGTTAGCTTGATAAAGTTGGGTTATGACTGGAAGTTGTTTTTTTAAATATCATATGAACTAATTGAGTGTTGTGATAATAGGACAACTAATATGCGAACTTATTCCCTTTTTGCGATTCCAAATGTAAGTATAAATAAATAGTATTATTTAATCCTTTTATTCCTAGGTGGAACAGAGGGCCGTAACAAATAGTTTCCATTGAACTCTATCTAATGCAAGACGTTTTGTTTCACTCCAGCTCTTTCCAGCATTTCTTAATTCGGCTTCAGTTTGTCGTTTCCAAGCATTGTGCGGACGCCGTGGTCTTCTTCTGCCTTGCGGGTTGAAATCTAAGATATTTCTTGCGATATCATCAGCGGGTTTTCTTAACGTATGGCCAAGCCATTTGTATTTGCGCATCATTATTTCATCAGTTATAAGAGGCTGATTCGTTCTAAACCAGAGCTCATTATTGGTTATGGTTGCTGGCCAAAATACATGAAGGATGCGTCGTAGACAACGATTGGCAAAGGCTTGTAGCTGTTGTGCGTCTCTTGCCGTTAGGTTCCAACTCTCACTACCATATAGTAAAGTTGATTTTACGTTTGCATTGTACAGGTGTATCTTAGTGCGTTGTGTGATATTGGATGAACGCCAGATTTTGTTAAGGGTTCCAAACGCTTGCTTCGCTTTCGATAGCCTGTACTGTATGTCTTCCCGACTGCCGCCGTTGTTCGAAATGTAGCTTCCCAGATAGCAGAAACTTTGTACATCTTCGATGTAGGAGCCATCTAGTTGAAACTTCATTAAGCAGTTTGAATTGAGACGCATAGACTTGGTTTTGTTGATATTGATTGACAGACCAGCTGCCAGTGCACGCTTTGCGATGTTGTTTAACGATATTTGCATCTGAGAAAAGTTATGTGTTAGTAAACAGATGTCATCAGCGTAATCGAGGTCAGTAAGTTTGTTATGAAGGCCGAATGAGATGCCATGATTTGTGCTCATAGCTTCCGACATAACCACATCTAAGACTATATTAAATAGTATAGGTGAAAGAATGCAACCTTGTCGGACGCCAGACTTAATTTGAATTTGCCCGCTGAGACGCCCTTCGTGAAGTACTGAGCAGTGCGCGTCAGAGTACAAGCCTTTTACTAAATTTATTAATTTACTCGGTATACCTTTACACTCTAATGCATACCAGATGGTGGTATGGAGAAGTGTATCGAATGCACGTTTAAAGTCGATAAACAGCAAGTATAGGGGAGATCGCCATTCGCTAGACTGTTCGACTATTATTCGAAGGCTGTTTATGTGGTCGGCACATGATCGATTATGCCTAAATCCTGCTTGCTCGGCTCGTAGTGTAGGCTCAACGGCCGAAGTTAAACGTTTATGTAAGATTTGAGCAATAACTTTATAAGCTACATTTAGTAAAATTATGCCTCTCCAGTTGGAGCATTCCATCAGGTTACCTTTCTTTGGTATATAAATAATGATGCCGTCTTTAAGATTAGGCGGTAATGACTCTTGGGACCAGAAGTTGTTGACAATTGGTTAAATAATTTGAGCAGCTGAACTTTTGTCTGCTTTGAGCAGTTCGGGAGCAATATTGTCCGGACCAGCGGACTTACCTGCTTTAAGCTGAGTTATTGCTGCCTCAATTTCACTGATGTTAGGTACATCTGTGTTTATATCGTTGCGAGCAACATGTTCGTGGTGTCTACTACATAGTTCCTGCTGAGGATAGGTGTTGTTTCCCGCTAGGAGATTTCTGTAGTGATCTTCCCAAACTTTTAGCTGATCTTCGGTAGAGTGTACTAGTTCGCCCCTGGTATTTTTTATTGGCTTTGCAATCCTGTGTTTACGTCCCACCATAGCTTTAGTGATGTTGTGTAGGTCTTTGAGCCTATGTGATTCGCTTGCTTTTTGGGCTTCTGTTGCTAAATTGTCGAGCCATCTGCGCTTATCGGCTCTAGCGCTGCGTTTAACTTTGCGGTTGGCAATACTGTAGTTGGCTTGTGCCTGCTGCTTTGTTTGGCGCGTTCTTGCCCTGTTAACCTTTTCTTTTTCTCCTTTGCGCGCTTTTATAAGATTCCATGTATGTTCGGTGATCCACGGATTACTTTGACGTTGAGGAATACCGACACTTTGTTGTGCTGCTTCAGTGAAGGCACATTTTGCATGTTCCCAATAAGTTTCGGCTTCAAAGATTTCTTCTTCTAGTGGCAAGGGATTAGGGATTTGGGCCGATAAAAGAGATTGATAGTTATTTTGAACA
>NC_051846.1:138509960-138519453 GCF_002237135.1 Teleopsis dalmanni | reverse complement strand
TCTTGTAGGATCACGCAAGGCTACTTTCTGCAGAACTAACCTGTGCTTCAGTTCTTTATAAATGGGGCAGCCTCTGTAGTTTGCAAAGTGAATTCCACTGCAGTTACACTATTTGGAGTTGGTATCTTTTAATGCTTTTTTATCGCACTATGATTAGTATTGTTACTAATGAAACATGCCAGAAGTTAATAAAGGTAAACAAAAAGGTAAACTTTTTGGTAGTAGTCTGATTAGCTTCCACTGCAGATTCAGTTATGTATTGCCAGAAAGATTGTTCGTGGGTGCACTATTTTTGTTAGTTTTATTTATTTTAGCTAAGAGGTGCTAAATTGTGTTTTAGAGGACTAAGTTTCCGTTTAATATTCACATGCCTGTTTGGATGCCTGTTTCTTGCTTTTTTGAATTTTGGTTTTATTTTTTGGACTGACTGTGTCGGAAATTGTAAGCGATACTTCTGAAAACACAATGTTTGGTAAGCTTTTATCAGTTGGTACAGTTTTTAAGGGCAACGTGTTTGATGCATCTATTACCAGGTGAGCATTTCGTTTTTTTGGAATAATTATCGTATGTCTTCTCTCCAGGTGAGAATTTTGGGTATTCATTTGCATACGTTGTTATATATGCAAATAACAGCTTTGCTATAAAATATACTTATTGTAAATATGATTAAAATAAAATTAAAGTAAGTTAAATTAACTATGTAGGTAAGTAATATTAAATTAAATTAATATGAAAATAAAAATAAATAAATACGCATAATATATTTAATATTTTAATAAATAAATAAATAATTAAAAAATTAATTAATTAATTGTTTGAATATTTAAGATAAAATAGTGCAAAAAGAAAGTTAACAAAAATCGCGTTATTTTCAAAGAAAAATTTGTTCTTTTTTGTATTTTTATATTAATAACAAAAGTAGTTCTTACAACAATACTTATTATAAATAGTTTTAAAACTGTGGATTTTAAATTACTCGGAGATCGACTTGAAGACGCGTCCGCTCACTGAAAATGTTGAGGAATTAGTAATAAGAAATAGCAATAAGAAAATATATAATTTAGCGCCAAAACATTTGCATACATACTGACATTGTTAGTTTTTATCTTACTTCATATCTTTAAAGCAACTAAAAAATACTTTCTTTCATTTATAGACTTTGCAAAATGTGGTCAGTTTAAACTGAAAAAGCCAGACTACCACAAGTAAAACTAAGATTTGTTTCAAGTGTATGCTGCCTGCCTACTTGCTTCAGTATAAGGACACTATAAATGTTCAAATTTCTGTTAAAATTACACAAAAAAAATATATGAAATTATAATGAATTGTCCTGACTTATAAAAGCAAAATGTTGGGAAATAATGGAGAAAATTGCAGAGCAACATGCGACATCTTATTATAGTCACCATTTTTCCACGCTAAAACATATGCTGAAGCAGTATTAAATTTCAAAATAATAATTTAACTGAATTAAACATAATACAAAACAAATAATATCTCACATAATCACCGAGATGAACTCACTAACGATGTTGATTTCCAAACTATTCATTGCATGTTTATCAAAAACAAATGTAATCAGCATTGTTCTTGAATCCGAGACTAACTTTTGGATTCAAGAAATATTCAAAAAATATAAAAAGCCAAATAAAATACAAATTCTAAAAAGAAAATATCCAAGTTCCTCTGGTTGGTAGGTTGGTTGGTTGCGTGTGGCAGGCTATTAGATAACTTCCATGTACCTTCATTAATACAGAAGAGCAGAAACTAAATCCATCTCGTCCTCGCCCATGAACATTCTGATAAACTATCAAAGAAGTATCTTTCTAAAACCCTTTTTCTTCTGGTAGCCAAAACTGTGCATTTACAGAGAAAATGTGTTATACTTGGTTTATCCTGCGAATTTCTACAACTTCTGCAGTAAGGATTATAAGAAATGCGCAGTTTCTCTGTATGGGTTCCTATACACCAATGATCTAAATAAACTGCAATAAGTCTTGCAGTGTTCACGCGCTCTCTTTTGATGAGTTTCGAAGATCTAATTTCATTATAGGTGGACCATGTTAACCTCGAAGTTGTAATTGACTTGAGTGCTCTCCATCTGTTACTGACAATTTGAAGGAAGTAGAATTAAATATTTCTCTTAATGGTCTCTAGGGTAATATAAACCGGTATCGACAGGAACACATGCAGGGAATCACCAGAGCGAGCTAAACTGTCAGCTTTCTCATTCCAATTGATCTGCCTATATCCAGGAACCCAGATGAGGGTGATGTCAGCCAACCGAATTAGCTTGTCGATTTACATTCTTTTACTATTTTCGATTTTGTGGTGAAGGATTCCAGGGCTTTGATTGCTGAATGGCTGTTAATGAAAATGGCAACACTACATTTGTCCTTGATGTGAATTGCAGTTTGCCTACAAGCTATTCTAATTGCTAAGATTTCAAGTTGCTCTACCAGTAAAACCGTTCAGGAACAACTCAATATTGTTTTTATGGATTAAATAACAATAAAAACGATTATTGGAGTTTTTAAAAAGTTTTAATGTTTAACAATTAAATCCAGTTACTTATTGTTTTTGGATTATTCACCAATTATGGAGAACCTCCAAGCCATCCTAAACTAAAGTCAAATTTTACAAAACCTTATTGTGAGCAATTTTGAACTTAAAATATCGTTTAAAAACTATACTGCAATTGATAGCATCATAGCTTATATTAAGGAATTAACAAAACAATACAACTAGTTTTACATCGGAAAATAAGAAAGCAAAACCCATTGCAACCTCTGGTCAAATCATATTCTTACCAAATTAAAAAGGACTATGGCAATCAAATAGATCATTTCATCAAAACTCAATTTAATAAAAAAAAAAAGAAGCTAAAAGAACAGCATAATCTGATAAATAATCTGATAGAGGAATCAAAAAAAGTGACATTAACTTCCAAATCAATTACAATATAATATTAATGCCAAAACCCACTGGAATAAGGAAAATTTCTTAAAAGTAGATACGATGCCGAATTCTGTTATGCAGCTATTATGCACAATTAGATAAAATAAGGACAGTTGTATAGAAATCATCTTAATACCTGTGAACTATATAAACAATATTTGTCCAGGTTGGTTTGTTTGTCGATACATTGAGCTTTGCTGAAGTTTCTCAAAACTAGATTTTGGTACAATTTTATATTTCTTGCATATTTTAGGATTAGTCGGTAAAACTTGAAGACGATAAAACTTGAAAAACATGGTACTGTATATCTGCTTTTGTTAATTAAGTTAATTTGACAATGAATTGTTCACTCTTTAATTTAAGGTCACTTATTGTCTACATACATTGCAAGAATAGTAGTACGATAATGGGTAGGGGTGAATTCATTTTGAATTTTGAAAACTTAAAGCTGATTTCGGTTGGTCTTCATTTTATAGCTGATGTTGCTAATGGTTTATTACAATAAGCTTTGTATAGATTCTCTAGTTACTTTTACGGTTAAATTTGCATTAGGTTTTATTGCTATTACTACTGCTTAGTACATTTAAAAAAAATTTTTCTGCATAATATTTAAATGTATTATTAGCGGGTATTAATGCTTTTCATTTTTATTATTGTATTATATACTTTGTTTTAGCATTTTATGTGTTTTTTTATATATGTTAATTGTGAATGCTTTTGCTTCTCTAATCTCTAATCAACTTTATAACGAGAAGTACAATACAAAAAGTTTCATATTATAGGATTAAATGTCACCAAATATTTATGAAATTTGATTATCATCAAATACGGCAAACATTTTGCCATCAAATTCTACTGTTTTATTGTCAAAGATCACATCCCATTTCTCGTAAATCTAGTTTTTGAATTTTAATTGTTGTTGTACTCATTTTCAAAAAAACCATCCAAACCTCTACTGTGGTTTTTCTAAATATGCAACTTTGCCACCCAATATTGCGTTCTTTCAGGAGCAAGTGGCACATATTCAGTGCTCCGTACACAAAAACATAAAATTAATTATGGACTAAATATAAAAGGACTTACCAAATGTACTATAGAGCCGATAAATGACTATAAAGATGCCTACACCGCATGATTCGCATGCTTCCGCATAGAATGTTTTTAAGAACTTACACTAAGTGTCGTGGAACTGCAAATTGTTATAAAAAATTATTTATTTTTCGATGAATTGAGTTCAGAATATAAAAATAAAAAAAAATTGTATTAATTTTACTCTTCGCAAAGCGGACTTTGGTTTAAAGGCAAAATGACGTTTTTTCCCCAGTTCACACTTGGACCTTTAAGCCAAAGGACTTTTCGGCGGCTTAACTGAAACCTTAAAGAGGAATGCTTCAAAAGCTAGCCTTCAACGAATACATAATCCTATTTAAATACCGAAGGAATTATTTAAGTGGGCTAACGAATGTTTGCCAAATATTGTGTGCCATTTCTCAACGTTAAAAGACTACCAAGTTGAAGAAACTAGCACTAAATACCGCTTCGAAACAGGTACATCAGTCTAACAGACATTAAAACACTTATGCCTTATTTATAATTCAAAAAAAAATATTATTGTCAAAAAATTTTCCAATTACAGCAAAAAATCACTTCACCAAAAAAACAGAGTGTAATTAAATGCTGCAAATTTCTAATTTTTTGATTCATCAATATAATAAAAAGGTTCTCAAGACGCCTCAAGACGGTTCTCTTTTCGAAAGTAATTAATTTTTATGTAGAATTTAAAGATAAATTCAGTGAAGGATAAGTTAATTTTTAAAAAATACTTGTAAGAACAATATGGTCCTGAAATTTTTGGGTTTTATTCAGACTATTTCAAATTGAAATCAAAAAAATGTGTAAGAATTTTTATAGCATATTCTTTGAAAATGCATTCATCGCCAATAAAAAAATTTTTGTGAAAATCTCAAACGTAATACCATTCTGAAAATTTTTATTTTTCAGTAAAATTTAATACTGACAAATAGTGTCTCTACAAACAGAATAGTATCGAAATTTAACAAAACGGCTTTGGTTCAGTTGGTTAAGGTGCGCTGACTCTGAGCTTCACATTTGACAGGACCCGAGTGTGAATTCTGGTACTTGCAGTCTAAAAAAATTATTTACGAATAATTAAATACAAGAATTATTTCCAAGACCACTGATGATGGGTATTTGGCAATATTCGAAACAGTTGTATGGTCAGCCAAAAACTCAATTAATTAAAATAATATAAAATAAATGTTTGTTGTTGTACTTCACTACTGTTTGAAAAAACCTCTTTATACTGACTTTTATATTAAAAAATTTTTGAAAATATAACCTAAATATAAACAATCATAATTGTATAAAATATTTCTTAAAATTTCAATCGATTAACTATGAAATGCAATAAATTTCAAGTTTCTATCATTTATGGATCCTGAGATATGACCGTTTAAAAACTTTTGTAAAATGCTAACTGTCAAAACTCCAAAGGTTCATATATCCGATATGAAAAAAAATCAATATTTTTTGCTAAGATACGAATTTTTTTATCTTATAAAAGGAGCTCATCAAAAAAGTTTCAGCCAAATCGGAGATGATGAGGTCAAAAAGGTGTTTGATTTGTAAAATAATGACCCATATACAATATATAGCTTGGAAGCACAATTTTGGCCAGATTAAAAAATGGTAATATAATTTTCACTGCTAGTAACGCTGAACCGGTATAAATATCAACACTCTAATGTACTATGGACGAAATATTAAAATAAATAACAAAAAAAAATTCCACTGAATAATACGAAATCAATGCACTTGAAATTCACAACTAAAACCGCATTGTGTCTACTGATCTATATATTTGGCAACTAAAAACCATATTCAAATACTGCAAAGTATCTTGTAATCAACCTGGATTAAAATAAAAGCCAACTAGAAATTAAATAACGAAACCTTGAATGGCTTATAGGTAGACTCTCTTATGTCAACGGACTGTAAATTGATGAAAAAATTATAAAGTATTGAACTGATGTGAATTTAAAAGCGCAGCTTTACAGTTACACAAGGAAAACTAAGAAATCATTCATATCAAATCCATAAAATAGTCCCCCATTTTATGGTAATTGTCCTCTGGTATATAAGAAACAGTTACCTTTACCATGCCCTAATGTACCAACTATTTTAGAAGAAATAAGGAAATTGGTAAAATTGTATGTGGAAAGACTTCACCAGCTTGCTTTCTTGCTTAATAAAATAATTTTAGGAAAACAACTGCAATGTACTAAATCCTTTGAGCTGGTGGATGAGTCCCAGTAATATTCTATGGATTATATTTACGTCTCGATGATCAGGTGGCTATTATTTATACACGGTTTTTAATGGGAAATGAATCAAACATTCTATCTTACCCAAAAGCAAATTTAAAACTCTGTCATTTTTACTTACAAAATCAAAGCTGATATTTATATACGAAGATCTGAATTCAATTGCTATATTTTTGTTGTATTTGTGATTGTTTTCCGGGTGTGTTCAAATTTACATTTTTCTGGGGTATCCTCAGCCGTCGTCCAAGGTTGTTGCAATAAAATTTTTATTCAATTTTATCGCGGATTCAGTTAAAAAATTGTTTTGATAAAGCACGAGGTTTTTCTCCAAATTACAAAGGTAAATTAATTTGACATGCACTATATCTGTAAATTATAAAATAATTGAGAAGCGCACAAAATCTTCGTTATGTCAGGCGCAAGTGGTGGACTACGATTTCTCTGTTGGTTTCGGTTCAGGCAACTAAAAGAGTCCTTACAGGAATACGCTTATTCTTCGCAGTGTTCTGGGACATTTTTATCCTTCAGGTGTGACGGAAGTTCTATGAAAAATGTTAATAAATTGGTTGAATAAGCCAGATTAGTTAAATTATAATTTAGCTGAATAAACCAGGTTAATTAAATAATGAAATAAGTAATTAATTAAATAACCTATTGGCAATTGCATAAGTCGGTAATATCAATTACTTACTGTGTATTTCTCACTTTGCACCATGCAATTTTTATAGTTCCGAAAAATTCATTTCCCAATGAATGGGAATCGTTTTATAAACTCAAAAACGTCTACCTTTCTTAAAGAAGTGAGAGAGAGAAGATGCTAAACGAAAGGGAATAGCGGGGAGAAGAACAAAATGATTATTATTAAAGAGTAGTCGTAAAAATTGCCCAACAGCCGGTACTGCAGCCAGAGACCTATTGTACCATGAACAAAACAAAATGATAAAGAAGAGGGATAAGGAAAAGAGCAAAAAAAGATATAAGAAAAGGAAATAAAACAGTAGAAAACGTAAAGTACGTATTATAAAACATCGTTTTCAAGAAGCAAATTATTTTTTTACAAACAATTTGATAACACATTAGCCATTAGATTATATTTTGTTTTTAATAATAATGACATATATTCGTGACATATATATAGGTATAATATGCATTATTGCTTCAGTTATTAAGATTTTAGTTCCAAATTTCGTTGTAAAGTACAAAACCAAAACCAAAGTTATTTTTACTAATACAACGTGATATGATATGGTATACACTATATCACCATTTTATCAAATATCCAACATATTGAAAAGCAAAACGTTGCAATCAGTCATTTCTATGTTCTGTGTTAATTAATACAAAAAGAAAGTCTCTAGTAAAAGCTAAAAATGTACAATTTATAAATATAAAATATGGATGCTTAAATATTATAATTATTAAATCTATTTTAAATTACGACTGGGAAAGAAATTCTATACGGTTTTATCTGTCGTTTCAAAAATTTCAGTGCATTGCACCTTGCAGCAATATCTGCAAAGTATAGCTAAATTAAATGTTTTTTGCAATATTTAATTACTGTCAAAATAAATAAATATATTAACTAAATATTTTACTTCCAAGAATACAAAATCCGGCAGATAAAATTCCTGCATAAAAACAGAATTTTTTCGATTAATGAAAATAGTACTAAAACCGAACCGCGCCGAAGTGAGCGCAGCAATGGTAGCAAACAAATCAATTTTATTGCTTTTATTGGTAAAAATAAATTTTCATTGAACAAAATAACTATTCTTTAATTGATATTATAATATTTAAGAGTGCAACGATTATATCAGCTTTTCCTGCCTACAGCCTGTTCTACAATTGCGATTTTCTAGGAAGAAAAGGATTGTCTGAAATATGTGTTATCAGGGAATCGAATGTAATGAAAGCACTATTAAAGAATAAGTTTCGAGAAGTTAACAATTTAAGTGGACTGAATTATTTCGTTCCTCTCATGAAATACTTTGAAAGCAAAAATTTGGGAAAACCAGAGTCAACGACTAGAATTGGCGACAAATCTGACAAAACTGACAATAACGTTAATAAATAGTTTTTTAAAATTGTATAAGTTCAATTCAAAACACACATAAATAAATTAAATATTGAATAAAATAATTGTTTTCACATCTATCTGACTATTTATTCTATTTAAGCCGAATTAAATATCTAAATAAATATTTCTAATAAATATCTTCTAATCCAGGAATATGTTATATGCCTTATTTACTTTGGATGAACGTTTTCAGAATAAGTAAAAAGTGAAAAATAACACAAATCTGAAGATAATTCTTTTTAATATTTTAGATTATTCTATAAAATAAAATTCACAAATAGTTGATATTGTTGATATTCAGATGTCTGAGTTGGTGAAACAGCACCTTTACTCTATTTTATCTGTGGACAATTTTAAGTCACACTAAATACGGGGCTTTATTCACAAATAGTATAATTAGTGTATATAATATGACAATATGAACAAGTCATATTCTTTACCTTCTAATCAGTCATATTCAAATAATAGAACTCACCGGCAAATTTTAAAACCGGCTGAGTCTAATATAAAAGTCCAAAATTTTCATTTACTATTAAAAATTGTTGGGGTCACTAGTATTATAATACTACTACTAAGTAGAAATCAAATTGATCTTATTTTAGACACCTCTATATATAAGATAAATTATGTCATTATGTCAAGCCAATGGGTCTGTGGATAAGACACACAATGGAAAAGACTTAGTACTTAGTAATTTAATCTAAGAATATCAAAAATCTTCCGTCACTTAAGATTACTTTAAATTTCTGTCAATATCGTAAATAATTGTTTTGGCATAATTATAACAATAATGTATTGGCTTTGATATTTGCTACCATAATAATGAATTATATTTATATTAATTATATTTTTATATAATTATATTTTTTATCTAAAATACTAATGAAAAGCTTAGACTAAAGTTCACGTTAAAAAAAATATTAATTTAGTCGTAGTCATATGGAACACAAATGGTCTATCAAAACATGCTGTTCAAATAAAAGCATTCTTAAATATAAACCATAATGCGACATACCATAATGCTGGTATCAGAAACCCATTTTGTGACGCAAAGTTCCTTTACAATTCCGAACTACGAACTTTATCACACACCCAATGATAAAGCGAATGGTGG
>NC_051846.1:138496763-138509860 GCF_002237135.1 Teleopsis dalmanni | reverse complement strand
TTTTCCGCTATTTAGAAATAATAGAATTTGAAAATCAAATTTCTTTTGTTAGTAAAGTCTACGTGATTAGATTTTGAACTATTTACTGGCAGTTTCCATTTATTTGTCCATTGTTCAATTTCTTGAAGAGCGATTTGTAGCTTGGTGGTAGATGCCTTGTTGTTTGTACCTGTAGCCATTATTACCATGTCATCTGCAAAAGTTCCGACAATACACCTTGGGCAAATCACTGGCAAATCATATGTGTACAGCAGGTACAGCAATGGCCCTAGTATACTGCCCTGAGGGACTCCGCGATTTATAAGATATAGTTGTGAATATGCGTCAAGTAGTTTAACTCGATAGTACTTTTTGCCAATATACGATTCCAATAGTTTACAGTATTGCTGTGGCAGAATAGTATTTAGCTTATACATATACCATATCAGGCCAGAGTGCAAAACTGATGATTTGGGATAAGATCCCTTTCACAAACTATTTTTTCAAGTCTTTTATAGATGAGCTTTTCAAACAATTTTCCTATGGCTGGCAAGAGAGAGATTGGTCTATATAAAGTAGGAGAATGTTGGTCCTTATCTGGTTTTAGAACCGTCACCACTTCAGCAACTTTCCAATAACTTGGGACATTATTATCTTTTTTTAAGGGAGGGTTATGAGTGAATGGTCATTCATATTTTTTCATAGCTTTCCAGAGAGAATAGTTAGTTTTACTGTCATATGTCAAGCTTGTAAGATATTTCTTAACATTTTCATTCTTAAGGTTTCTGATTCCTCGTTTTAGTTTTTGAGTGATATTATTACGGTTTTTTTTTATCTTGTAATAAACGTGATTGTTGTCATTTTTTGCGAAGTTTTCTTTTATTACAGACTACAAATAAAATTTCGAGCGGATAAATCTTATCAAATTGCTTACTATTCTGCAAGGGTGAACTGCGCCATGCCTATTTTTCAATCAAGCTCGTAAAGCAATGCGTTTCGCTCTCTAGGTCATCAATGCTTCGTATTTTGTAAGATAGGTCAATATTTTTATTTATCTGAGCCTTAAAATAATTTCAGTCTGTTAGACGGTTTGTTAATGTCGGTTTGGGTTGCGTAGGTAGTATGTTACATCCATATGTAAGTAATATTGGTGAATGGTCAGAATTTAAGTGGAATCCAGCTTTAACTTCAACTATGTGTTCAAAATAACATTTCTGTTACTTCAATTTCTTCAAAAGAAAAAAATCAGTTATTCAATAATTCGTGGACTCAACTAAATCAAATTTTTGCACCAAAATTAAACACAATATAGAGCATCACATTCAAACAACAGTTAGTGTACCAATATTTTGCAAAACTCGTCGTTTATCACCAGAAAAAACTGAAACTTTTGTAAAAAGGAGTTCGATGAAATGATAAAATTGGGGATTTGCCTTTCATCTAGCAGCAATTGATGCAGTCGCATTGATATGGTCAACAAATCAAATGACGAATGGAGAGTTTGCGCAGATTATCGCAGTCTTAATGCTACAACCATCCCTGACAGGTGTGTTGTATCACACATTCATTATATTGGATCTTTTTTTGATAAAAAGAAAATATTCAGAAAGCTAGATACTGTTTAAGCGTATCATCACATTCCTGTAGCTAAAGAAGACATTAGAAAAACTGCTGTCACTACGTCAATTAGAAATTTTGAATAGCATTCGGTTAATGCAATGCAGAACACACCTTCCAAAGATTTATAAATCAGGTAATACAAGGTTTAGATTTTGCATATGTCTACATCGGCGATATTCTTATTGTCTAACTGAAATTGTCTAATCCCAATTTCATTTTTAAGAATTATTGTTACTTTTTCTCTTATTGGCAATAGATTTTTTAAAAATGAAAAACTAATTTGATTGATTTAACTCTTAGTTCTTATTCGCAACGTTGCAACTTTATATGGATATAAAAATCGGTATCTATAATTACCTTGAACAAGTTGATTAGGTAAGTTATGTCTTGGGCTACTTATTAAAAACTATTGTTTAAGTTAAATACTTAAACAATTGTTGAAAAGTTAAATACTTAAACAATTGTCTCTAAGAATGATGTTAAAATATAGAGTAGTAACAGTAAAGGGAACAAGAGTAGTAACAGGTCAGATGAACAAACAAGATGTCTCCTTTTCAGTTGAAATACAACTGAAGAACCTTTGTAAATAAATAATTCGGTTTTAGATTTTTTTGTTCTTTTTTTGCTTTCATTGTTTTTTTTCAGATTTTTATTTTTTTTAAGATAATTATATATTGTTAATAGAGTGACAAAACTTTCAATATATATTTTAATAATGGTATCGATGCAGATAAATTCTGTAGATTCGGTTCTAGAACTGAGTGGACATTTGCAGGTAATAAGCGTATCTTATATATGAGTCCATTGTGCCATACTTTGTCAAATTCTTGTTTAACATCGAGAAATACCACGGGACGTTCGTTGTACGAAGCACTTGCTCAATAGTTCCATGTTTTTTCCTAAAACCAAAATTCTGTGAGGGTATTAGGTTTTGACTGTCAAGGAATAGTTTCAGCTTTAAAAGCAGTGTTTTTTTAAAGAATTTAAAAAGGCCTGACAATAAGCTTATTAACCTGTATGAAGAGGCAAACGTAGAATCTTCACCTGATTTATGAATCATAATAATCATGGATGTTTTCCACTCTGTTGGGTAAAAGCCAAATTTAATAATGGCATTAAAAAGTCTTGTGATAAAATTTATGGCCAAAAGGGGTAAGTTTTTTTATCATGACGGGTGAGATTTTGTCATATCCCGGTGCCTTTTTGCAATCTAAGTTGTTGGTGATTGTTTGAACAAAGTCATTAGCCGCGACGCTGAGTGGGAAAATCATAATGTCCTGTTGCAGGATTTGGTTAGAACACCTCTTTTAGGTAATCAAGAAATACGTTAGATTTTTCTTCATCGCTTCGCACACAGTTTCCTAGAATTTTCTGCTGCTGAAATCAAAATAGAGTTTAGAACCGAGATTACGTTTTCCATAGGTCTGGTATTTTATTTTTATTTGCATGCCAATATGTTGGCTGCCCTAGAGAGATCACGTCTAGTACATTTTTTCTATTTAGAATGAAATTGTAAAGCTAACTTACAGAGCCGTAAATCCCAATACGTGTGCATGGCATTGTAGTCTTCTGCTGCAAGAAATCTGTCACCTAAAATTAAGTAGTAATCCGTAAATTGAGTCTCTGTAGTGTTGCAACGAGGGGGCAGTAAACTGCCGACAAAGTAAAATTTTTTCCTTTGTGCTTAAGGCATATTAATGTGGATTGCATATAATTTTGAATATATGTACCTAGAAAATTGTATTTTAGACGCTTTCGTATCAAAGTACCTGTGGTACAGGTCCACTTTCCCATCAGGGTGATGGGAAATTCTTTGCATTTTAACTATCTTACTAAGAGTAGTTTGTATGATTGACTGAGTTAACTGAGTTAAGCTCTGTGATGTGAGTGAAAAATAAAGATAGATTATTTTTACAACACAAGAATTAATAACGTAATTTTATTTATTGGAAAAATAAAATTAAAAGTTTATTAATAATAATTTCATAGCAGTCTTTATGGCACATACGGTATAGGAGCACCTAAAACTAGGCGAAGCTATTTGCAGCTGCATAAATACTAGGAAAAAAGTCAAAAAGTCAGTAAAACAAATTGTCGAAAAGAAATGCTTGTTTTTGTTAATATTTTTTATCTGTGTCAATTGTAAATGATTTTGGGAAAAGAAATTGTGACAAGGAAAAGACTGCAAAATATATAGGACAAATAATTTTCCGAATTACGCGAAATTTGGCTGACCATACAACGCTGTTTCGAGTATTGACAAGTATTCATCATCAGTGGTCTTAGGAAATTTTCGAATTTCTTAATTAGTTTATAGTCCGTATGTAATTTGTTTAGACTGCAAGTGCCAGGCTTAGAACTCGTGCCTGTCAAAATAGAAGCGATGACAAGTAGCCAAGGCTGCACAAACTTTCAGTGCTCTAGTTCTTTTTTATTTTAATTAGTGACATTAACCAAAACACTTGCCGTGATTTACACTAGAACAAGATTATAAACTACAGCTTTATTCGTAATCTGAGTGAATTAAGAAGAAGCTGTATTCTTAAAAAAGTTAACGTTTATAGTAAAAAGAGTTGGTTGCTATTCCTTTAAAGAGTTGCCAAAGACCATAAAAAAAATTTATGAAAGTGGTTCCAGAAGGGACGGTCTGTTTTAAGTAAAACCAATCAGAACAGAGAAAGATTTTAAATTAATCTTTAATGTAAAGAAATGAATTAAGCAGAACAATAAAATTTTAACTGAATATTCAATGAAGAAAAACGTGAAAATATATGGAAACCAAGTTATATAAAATAAACAAACTAAAGGATTGAAAAATGAATAAACAATAAACGAAGTGTACTTGGGTGCAGATTCTAAATGAGCTGGGAAATGATTGCGGTATAAATTAGAATCAACAAACAGCATCGCGAAGGCTTTGGAAGGCAAATAATGAAGTGCTGTTGACATTTCTGAAAACTGATTTGAGAATCAAATATATAAGAAAATCTTAACAAACTAACCGAATTTATAAAGACTTAACGCCATCACTAGGAAAGGAATATATAGCTGACGTAACACATATTACAAATATCACTTGCATACTCAGAGCAAGAAGTAGCACGATAAAGCTAAACGGGAACAGATTTGATGTATATAGATCTGCGCTCTGTAGTATGTGTAATTTAGTTGAGACTGAAGATATTATACATTTTCTTGACCGTTGTCCTTTTCTACAAGAGTTTCGTTTAGCTTACTTTAGTAAAGCTTTTCTATCTTTTGAAAACATCATAAATATTTTAAACGGTTCGGAGGTAGAATAGGCAGAAGTAACAGAATATCTAAGAAATTGTATAGCATACCAGTCTTATTTAATATCAGAATATAATAAATAATAGTAATTAATATATATTTTATAGCTCATCTATTATTTATAACGTGTATATATTAGTTTACCATTATACTCACTATTATACAACTATTTATATACTACTATATATACTATAAGTCGATGAACGACATGTGTCACAGTCGCTATTATGATTATACATATTTATATCTTAATTTAAGATTCACTAATCAAACTGTGAAAATGAAATTTTAAAATGAAAATAAACATACCTAAATACATACATAAACGAAGTGTTAAATTATACATGGCATTTTTATTGAAGTGACAAGAACTCATCCCTACTCTAGAGGATCCCTCACATCCCTCACATTCACATGTTGACTGAAATACAACATTGAAATACAACGTATATTATTGGATATACAACATTTTGGATATTGGATATATATCAACTAATTTTGATATACAACATCTGGATGAGAATGAAGATCATCATATCCAAACTATTGCTTTGAACTGGAGGGGCTTGTTGATTGTCAGATTTAATGACATTATGTTAGCATATGAAACACCTGGTATAACAGACTTAGAAGATAAAGGTTGGGGTACTTCAACGAATTTGATAGGGGTACTTCTTGTAGGATCACGCAAGGCTGCTTTCTGCAGAACTAACCTGTGCTTCAGTTCTTTATAAATGGGGCAGCGTCTGTAGTTTGCAAAGTGAATTCCACTGCAGTTACACTATTTGGAGTTGGTATCTTTTAATGCTTTTTTATCGCACTATGATTAGTATTGTTACTAATCAAACATGCCTGAAGTTAATAAAGGTAAACAAAAAGGTAAACTTTTTGGTAGTAGTCTGATTAGCTTTCACTGCAGATTCAGTTATGTATTGCTAGAAAGATTGTTCGTGGGTGCACTATTTTTGTTAGTTTTATTTATTTTAGCTAAGAGGTGCTAAATTGTGTTTTAGAGGACTAAGTTTCCGTTTAATATTCACATGCCTGTTTGGATGCCTGTTTCATGCCTTTTTGAATTTTTGTTTTATTTTTTGGACTGACTATGTCGGAAATTGTAAGCGATGCTTCTGAAGACACAATGTTTGGTAAGCTTTTATCAGTTGGCACAGTTTTTAAGGGCAACGTGTTTGATGCATCTATTACCAGATGAGCATTTCGTTTTTTTGGAATGATTATCGTATGTCTTCTCTCCAGGTGAGAATTTTGGGTATTCATTTGCATACGTTGTTATATATGCAAATAGCAGCTTTGCTATAAGGTATACTTATTGTAAATATGATTAAAATAAAATTAAAGTAAGTTAAATTAACTATGAAAATAAAAATAAATAAATACGCATAATATATTTAATATTTTAATAAATAAATAAATAATTAAAAAATTAATTAATTAATTGTTTGAATATTTAAATAAAATAGTGCAAAAAGAAAGTTAACAAAAATCCCAAAAAGCTTGCGTTTTTTTCAAAGAAAAATTTGTTCTTTTTTGTATTTTTATATTAATAACAAAAGTAGTTCTTACAACAATACTTATTATAAATAGTTTTAAAACTGTGGATTTTAAATTTCTCGGAGATCGGCTTGAAGACGCGTCCGCTCACTGAAAATGCTGAGGAATTAGTAATAAGAAAACGCAATAAGAAAATATATAATTTAGCGCCAAAACATTTGCATACATACTGACATTGTTAGTTTTTATCTTACTTCATATCTTTAAAGCAACTAAAAAATACTTTCTTCCATTTATAGACTTTGCAAAAAGTGGTCAGTTTAAACTGAAGAAGCCAGACTACCACAAGTAAAACTAAGATTTGTTTCAAGTGTATGCTGCCTGCCTACTTGCTTCAGTATAAGGACACTATAAATGTTCAAATTTCTGTTAAAATTACACAAAAAAAATATATGAAATTATAATGTATTGTCCTGACTTATAAAAGCAAAATGTTGGGAAATAATGAAGAAAATTGCAGCGCAACATGCGACATCTTATTACTATCACCATTTTTCCGTCTAAAACATATGCTGAAGCAGTATTAAATTTCAAAATAATAATTTATCTGAATTAAACATAATACGAAACAAATAATATCTCACATAATCACCGAGACAAACTCACTAACGATGTTGATTTCCAAACTATTCATTGCATGTTTATCAAAAACAAATGTAATCAGCATTGGTCTTAAATCCGAGGCTAACTTTTGGATATAAGAAATATTCATACAATATAAAAAGCCAATTAAATACAATTTCTAAAAAGAAAATATCCAACTTCCTCTGGTTGGTTGGTTGGTTGGTTGCGTGTGGCAGGCTATTAGATAACTTTCATGTACCTCCATCAATACAGAAGAGCAGAAACTAAATCCATCTCGTCCTCGCCCATGAACATTCTGATAAACTGTCAAAGAAGTATCTTTCTAAAAACCTTTTTCTTCTGGTAGCCAAAACTGGGCATTTACAGAGAAAATGTGTTATACTTGGTTTATCCTGCGGGTTTCTACAACTTCTGCAGTAAGGATTATAAGAAATGCGTAGTTTCTCTGTATAGATTCCTATACACCAATGACTTAAATAAACTGCAATAAGTCTTGCAGTGTTCACGCGCTCTCTTTTGATGAGTATCGAAGATCTAATTTCATTATAGATGGACCATGTTAACCTCGAAGTTGTAATTGACTTGAGTGCTCTCCATCTGTTACTGACAATTTGAAGAGAGTAGAATTAAATATTTCTCTTGATGGTCTCTAGGGTAATATAAACCGGTATCGCCAGGAACACATATAGGGAAGCACCAGAGCTTGCTCATTCTAATTGATCTTCCTATATCCAGGAACCCAGATGAGGGTGATGTCAGCCAACCGAATTAGCTCGTCGATTGCTTCTCTACATTCTTTTACTATCTTTGATTTTGTGGTGAAGGATTCAAGGGCTTTGATTGCTGAATGGCTGTTAATGAAAATGGTAACACTAGATTTGTCCTTGATGTGAATTGCTACCAGTAAAACCGTTCAGGAACAACTCAATATTGTTTTTCTGGATTAAATAACAATAAAAACGATTATTGGAGTTTTTAAAAATTAAATCCAGTTACTTATTGTTTTCGGATTATTCACCAATTATGGAGAACCTCCAAGCCATCCTAAACTAAAGTCAAATTTTACAAAACCTTATTGTGAGCAATATTGAACTTAAAATATCGCTTAAAAACTATACTGAAATTGATGGAATTATAGCTTATATTAAGGAATTAACAAAACAATACAACTAGTTTTACATTAGAAAATAAGAAAGCAAAACCCATTGCTACCTCTGATCAAATCATATTCTTACCAAATTAAAAAGAACTATGGCAATCAAATAGATCATCTCTTCAAAACTCAATTTAAAAAGAAAAAAAGAAAGCTAAAAGAACAGCATAATCTCACAAAGAGCAGAAATTGCTCTACCTCTCACAAAGTGACGCTAACAAAACAATCCATTTCTCAATATGTAGAGGAATCAAAAAAAAATGCCATTAACATCCTAGTCAATTAAAATATAATATTAATGCCAAAACCAACCGGAATGAGGAAAATTTCTTAAAAGTAGATACGATGCCGAATTCTGTTATGCAGCTATTATGTACAGTTAGATAAAATAAGGGCAGTTGTATAGAAATCATCTTAATACCTGTGAACTATATAAACAATATTTGTCCTGGTTGGTTTGTTTGTCGATACATTGAGCTTCGCTGAAGTTTCTCAAAACTAGATTTTGGTACAATTTTATATTTCTTGCATATTTTAGGATTAGTCGGTAAAATTTGCAGACGAAAAACATGGTACTGTATATCTGCTTTTGTTAATTAAGTTAATTTGACAATGAATTGTTCACTCTTTAATTTAAGGTCACTTATTGTCTACATACATTGTAAGAATGTAATAATGGGTAGGGGTGAATTTATTTTGAATTTTGAAAACTTAAAGCTGATTTCGGTTGGTCTTCATTTTATAGCTGATGTTGCTAATGGTTTATTACAATAAGATTTGTTTTATTTATTTTTTATATGGTTTTTTATATTGTTAATTGTGAATGCTTTTGGCATCTCTAATCTCTAATCAACTTTATAACGAGAAGTACAATATGAAAAGTGTTGCATACTTATAGGATAAATGTTCACCAAATATTTATGAAGATTTGATTATCATCAAATACACAAACATTTTGCCATCAAATTTCTACTGTTTTATTGTCAAAGATCACATCCCATTTCTCGTAAATCTAGTTTTTGAATTTTAATTGTTGTTGTACTCATTTTCAAAAAAACCATCCAAACCTCTAATGCGGTTTTTTTAAATTTGCAACTTTGCCACCCAATATTGCGTTCTTTCAGGAGCAAGTGGCACATATTCAGTGCTCCGTACACAAAAACATAAAATTAATTATGGACTAAATATAAAAGGACTTACCAAATGTACTATAGAGCCGATAAATGACTATAAAGATGCCTACACCGCATGATTCGCATGCTTCCGCATAGAATGTTTTTAAGAACTTACACTGTCGTGGAACTGCAAATTGTTATAAAAAATTATTTATTTTTCGATGAATTGAGTTCAGAATATAAAAATAAAAAAAAATTGTATTAATTTTACTCTTCGCAAAGCGGACTTTGGTTTAAAGGCAAAATGACGTTTTTTCCCCAGTTCACACTTGGACCTGAAACCTTAAAGAGGAATGCTTCAAGAGCTAGCCTTCAACGAATACATAATCCTATTTAAATACCGAAGGAATTATTTAAGTGGGCTAACGAATGTTTGCCAAATATTGTGTGCCATTTCTCAACGTTAAAAGACTACCAAGTAGAAGAAACTAGCACTAAATACCGTATCGAAACAGGTACATCAGTCTAACAGACATTAAAACACCAATGCCTTATTTATAATTCAAAAAAAAATATTACTGTCAAAAATTTTTCCAATTGCAGCAGAAAACCACTTCACCAAAAAAACAGGGTGTAATTAAATGCTGCATTTCTAATTTTTGATTCATCAATATTAATAAAAGGTTCTCAAGTACGCCTCAGACGGTTTCTCTTTTCGAAAGTAATTAATTTTAGTAGAATTTTAAAGATAATTCAGTTGAAGGATAAGTAATTTAAAAATACTTGTAGACAATCCATCCCGGTCCTGAAATTTTTGGGTTTTATTCAGGACTATTTCAAATCTCTGCACATCAAAAATGTGTTAAGAATTTTTATAGCATATCTTTGGAAATGCATTCATCGCCAATAAAAAAATTTTTGTGAAAATCTCAAACGTAATACCAATTCTGAAAATTTTTATTTTTCAGTAAAATTTAATACTGACACTATTTGAGAGACACTATTTGTCTCTACAAACAGAATAGTATTGAATTTTAACAAAACGGCTTTGGTTCAGTTGGTTAAGGTGCGCTGACTCTGAGCTTCACATTTGGCAGGACCCGAGTGTGATTCCTGGTACTTGCAGTCTCAAAAAATTATTTACGAATAATTAATACAAGAATTATTTCAAGACCACTGATGATGGGTATTGGCATTCGAACATTTGTATGGTCAGCCAAAAACTCAATTAATTAAAATAATATAAAATAAATGTTTGTTGTTGTAGTCCACTACTGTTCGAAAAAACCTCTTTATACTGACTTTTAAATCAAAAAATTTTTTTAAATATAACCTAAATATAAACAATCATAATTGTATAAAATATTTCTTAAAATTTCAATCGATTAACTATGAAATGCAATAAATTTCAAGTTTCTATCATTTATGGATCCTGAGATATGACCGTTTAGAAACTTTTGTAAAATGCTAACTGTCAAAACTCCAAAGGTTCATATATCCGATATGAAAAAAATTCAATATTTTTTCTAAGATACGAATTTTTTTATTTAAAAGAGCTCATCACAAAAAAGTTTCAGCCAAAATCGGAGATAGATGAGGTCAAAAAGGTTGTGATTTGATAATGGAACCCATATCAATATATGCTTGGAAGCACATTTTGGCCAGATTAAAAAATGGTAATATAATTTTCACTGCTAGTAACGCTGAACCGGTATAAATATCAACACTCCAAAGTACTATGGACGAAATATTAAAATAAATAACAAAAAAAAATTCCACTGAATAATACGAAATCAATGCACTTGAAATTCACAACTAAAACCATATTGTGTCTACTGATCTATATATTTGGTAACTAAATACCATATTCAAATACTGCAAAGTAGTATCTATAATCCAGGTTGATTACAGGATTGAAATAAAAGCCAACTAAAAATTAAACAACGTAACCTTGAATGGCTTATATGTAGACTCTCTTATGTCAACGGACTGTAAGTTGATGAAAACATTATAAAGTATTGAACTGATGTGAATTTAAAAGCGCAGCTTTACAGTTACACAAAGAATACTAAGAAATCATTCATATCAAATCCATAAAATAGTCCCCCATAATATGGTAAGTGTCCTCTGGTATATAAGTTACCTTTACCATGCCCTAATGTACCAACTATTTTAGCAGAAATAAGGAAATTGGTAAAATCGTATGTGGAAGGACTTCACGAGCTTGCTTTCTTGCTTAATAAAATAATTTTAGGAAAACAACTGCAATGTACTAAATCCTTTGAGCTGGTGGTTGAATGCAAGTAATATTCTATGGATTATATTTACGTCTCGATGATCAGGTGGCTATTATTTGTACACGGTTTTTAATGAGAAATGAATCTAGCACTCTAAAATTCATTTCCCAATGAATGGGAATCGTTTTATAAACTGAAAAACGTCTACCTTTCTTAAAGAAGTGAGAGAGAGAAGATGCTATATATATATAAACGAAAGGGAATAGCGGGGAGAAGAACAAAATGATTATTATAAAAGAGTAGTCGTGAAAATTGCCCAACAGCCGGTACTGCAGCCAGAGACCTATTGTACCATGAACAAAACAAAATGATAAAGAAGAGGGATAAGGAAAAGAGCAAAAAAAGATATAAGAAAAGGAAATAAAACAGTAGAAAACGTAAAGTACGTATTATAAAACATCGTTTTCAAGAAGCAAATTATTTTTTTACAAACAATTTGATAACACATTAGCCATTAGATTATATTTTGTTTTTAATAATAATGACATATATTCGTGACATATATATAGGTATAATATGCATTATTGCTTCAGTTATTAAGATTTTAGTTCCAAATTTCGTTGTAAAGTACAAAACCAAAACCAAAGTTATTTTTACTAATACAACGTGATATGATATGGTATACACTATATCACCATTTTATCAAATATCCAACATATTGAAAAGCAAAACGTTGCAATCAGTCATTTCTATGTTCTGTGTTAATTAATACAAAAAGAAAGTCTCTAGTAAAAGCTAAAAATGTACAATTTATAAATATAAAATATGGATGCTTAAATATTATAATTATTAAATCTATTTTAAATTACGACTGGGAAAGAAATTCTATACGGTTTTATCTGTCGTTTCAAAAATTTCAGTGCATTGCACCTTGCAGCAATATCTGCAAAGTATAGCTAAATTAAATGTTTTTTGCAATATTTAATTACTGTCAAAATAAATAAATATATTAACTAAATATTTTACTTCCAAGAATACAAAATCCGGCAGATAAAATTCCTGCATAAAAACAGAATTTTTTCGATTAATGAAAATAGTACTAAAACCGAACCGCGCCGAAGTGAGCGCAGCAATGGTAGCAAACAAATCAATTTTATTGCTTTTATTGGTAAAAATAAATTTTCATTGAACAAAATAACTATTCTTTAATTGATATTATAATATTTAAGAGTGCAACGATTATATCAGCTTTTCCTGCCTACAGCCTGTTCTACAATTGCGATTTTCTAGGAAGAAAAGGATTGTCTGAAATATGTGTTATCAGGGAATCGAATGTAATGAAAGCACTATTAAAGAATAAGTTTCGAGAAGTTAACAATTTAAGTGGACTGAATTATTTCGTTCCTCTCATGAAATACTTTGAAAGCAAAAATTTGGGAAAACCAGAGTCAACGACTAGAATTGGCGACAAATCTGACAAAACTGACAATAACGTTAATAAATAGTTTTTTAAAATTGTATAAGTTCAATTCAAAACACACATAAATA
>NC_051846.1:138493603-138496663 GCF_002237135.1 Teleopsis dalmanni | reverse complement strand
AATTTAAATTTAATATTGCATAAAGCAAATTACATATAAAAAAAATGTTTCTAGAAAAATTATAATATTACCAAAGAATCTTTTTCTTCAAATTAGCTAACTTTGCTTAAGTTCATGCATTTATTCTCAACACTACGAACTCTAGTGTATATGACATTTAAAGGTGGGTCTTTATCTAGACAAAATAAATCGTAATTAATATTACGCTTTTCAATAAATATTAAATTAGAAAACTTTGTAATAATTTAAATGATTATTAATTTTAATAATGTGCGATTGTATATCAATCACATCAAAATAATAATAAGTTGAGAGATTATTTAAAATACCTTATGCACTTAAGGTTTTGCTAGAACATTTCAACACATTAAGCTGCTTTCGGAAATATTTACTACTTTTATGTATGAAAATTACACCACAAACGGTTCACTTAAGATACAAAATAAAAATTTTGTGAACGCACCGACAATGCCGAAATGTCTATTTGCAGTCGCTATCGCTGTTAATGTGACCTCTCGCAAAATCTGCACTTGACAATATCATTTAGCCCCGACATGCATGACACAGATGACACACGTTTGCCATTGACACCACAATCTGCATTGCGGTCACACGCAAAAAGATTTCACTCGAATCCTATGAAAATGGGAAAGGTCAGCAAATACAAAAGCTCGATTTTTTAAACAGCAAATCACTACAAAGGAAGTTTGGTGAGGCGAGGCGAGGCGGGGCGACACGAGGTGAATGTAGTTGGCACGGACCTTCCTCTAGTCTCGTAGCCTCAATATGCGATTGTGCATTTTTTGAGAACTTTTAAAATACGCAAAACCACAATGTTTTTACATGTGTGACCATGTTATAATCGTAATTTCCATGGAAGATGTGTTAAAATTTTCAAATATTGTAGCTTTTATCAATGTTGCTTTTGTTATTGTTTTTGATGATGATTTTTGCGGTTCTGTTCGCCCAAAATGATGAGAAAACACTTTTGTTTTTGATGTTGTTTATGTTTATGTTTATTTTGTGGTTTTTTAAAATATGCCTTTTGTCCCTGATTTGTGAACTGAAACAAGAAGAATTCTGGAAAAAATGTGGGATTCCTAAAGTAATCCCTAATTTTTCGCGTACTTTACGATTTATTTCCCTTTCGCAAAAATAAAAAATTTTTTTAATACGATTACTCAAAATACTCTCATATTTTATATTAATTAAATTTACTCGAAACTGCTCTCTATTAAAGACAATTTTTTTTTAAATAAACTAGTGACTACCGTCATAACTGACATTAAAATGCTATTTAAATTTATTTTCTAAAAGTACAGCAGTGCTTGTAGTATACTTTTGGGATAAAAAAAAACTCTTGTTTCATTAAAACTGCAAGAGAAATACTAAAATTTTTTATTAAAAATATAAACTGCACTAATTTTTAAATATTAATAGAGCTCAACAACGAAGCTAAAAACCCAATGAAATTATTTTAAGAGAATATATTTATTGAATAAAGTACTCGTGTTGGTATAAAGCTACGCTTTCTTTGTATAGTGACAAAGAAGCTTTATTAAAATTTAGGGGGTTTTGAATAGCAAATAAAGAAATAAAAGACAAACACAAAAATTTATTTTTAATTTTATTGAAGTTTGGCTGACCATACAACGCTGTTTCGAGTATTGCCAAGTACTCTTCATCAGTGGTCTTTGGAAATAATCGAATTTTTATTTAATAAGTTTATAGTCCGTAACATATAGTATATAATTTGTTTGGACTGCAAGTGCCAGGCTTAGAACTCGTAATATATTATAGCTTTATATCTTCTTTAATTGTTTATTCAAAAATTGAATGTTATACAATTATATAAATTACAATATGCTAGAAATAATGTTTTTGAAATTCTCTCTGTCTCTAGCAGTATGTACTAAGTCTTCAATCGTGCTTAAACCAGTCCCGTGTCGAATGTTTCTCAACCTAGTAATCAAATTACTTTCCCTGCCATGTTTGCCTTCAAAATCAAACGACTTTATATACTTGTACATAAACGTCGAAATAATTTCATCTGCCATTGTACTAATTAATTTAATAAAGACTTTGTGAATATATGATATACATATTATATATCGCATAAAGTGATGACCTCGAGTAAATATGTGCTCTATTTACTTTATATAGAGCATATGCGTTGTGTATTAATTTTTAAGTTTCACTTCCGTTATACTAAGAGCACAAAGAAAATGAATCTAAAACTAAATGTTTATTATATCAGCAATTGTAATCTCTTTGATAAGAAAATTAACCACTAATAAATAAATAAATTAGTAAATTAAATTCAAATTAATCTCGTAACAATTTTTCACTTACTTATTACACCAGCTGATCCATTTTGATACATAAATACAATTTTCATACATGTGATGCTTAGGGAATGGATTTTGGATTTAAGCCCCCAAAATATTTTGAATTATTTAACATTAGAAATAAATAATTTTCTTTCAATTTAATGTTTTCATTTGAACTTGAATTACTTTACAAGAATTGATCCTATGAATCTCTATATACAACGTTGCAGTATATACATAAAAGTTATTATATAAAATGGATCAACTGATTTTTATATTTACAATATATCAGCCTCAATTATAAACTTTGACAGTTAACACATAAATGCGAACAACCTGATAACACTCAATATGAAGTGCCAAACGATTCACATGGCTTAAACATGTTCAACTGAAAAGAATTAGCTGTGCCAAAATTCTTCATCACCTCCAACCGCTATTCAGAAATGAAAATCTTAATGCTAAGAACAGGAAACTGATATATAACCAAATAATTCGTCCGTCACTTCTATATGATTGTGTAGCGTTTAGCAAAGCTTCAAACACTACTATTTACCAGCTAGAAATTGCACAAAGCCAGGCTCTGAGAAGACTTTTCAAAGTTCCATGGTATATTAATGACGAATGACATACTTAGGGACATCAAGATTGATCCCATCAAAAAATACATAAAGGATAGAGCCCTTAAATTATTTGAGAAAACTGACAGACTTACCAACACCGCGTTATC
>NC_051846.1:138473829-138493503 GCF_002237135.1 Teleopsis dalmanni | reverse complement strand
AAACCTGGTCATATGGCATTACAATGCTCCAGCAGGGGTTGTACTATATGCCAAAGAAGACATAATACACTGTTGCATCAAAATAGACACCCAGTTCAACCATCAAATCATACGTCAGTTGAAAACACTTCAAGGCCATTTGCACAAACAACTCTAATGTCATCCATCAATCGTGGTCATACCAGTTGCGTTCTTTTAGGAACAGCAAAACTTTTAGCCTCCAACTCTAATGGAAGAACAGTCGAGTGCAGAGCAGTACTGGATTCAGGTTCACAAATAAATATTGTGACTGAACGATTGGCATCCAGATTGGGGCTGCAAGTAAGCTCTAGTTCGATTTGCATCGAAGGCATAGGGATAGGTAAATTGAGTTCAAAAAGTCGTACAACACTTTCTGTGCAATCAAAAGTGACCGATTACAAAACAATACTTGAAGCATTTGTGTTGCCAAAAATTGTATCCAATCAACCATCGCAACACTTACAAATTTCAAATTGGAATCTGCCCAATAACATCCAATTAGCAGATCCTACATTCTATAAGTCTGACAAAATTGATATGTTGCTTGGAGCAGAATTTTATCATCAACTCCTAAGTCCTGGTCAAATACAACTTTCAAGGGAACTACCAATTCTACAGAACACTGTGCTCGGATGGATCGTATCTGGAAAAATCCAAAATGCTAACACAATGATTGCAACATGTGGAATAGCATCAGAAGATAGTTTGGAAAACGCAATAGAACAACTTTGGAAGGTTGAAGAAGTTGATACTCACTCAAAGGTCTTGTCAATAGCAGAACAACAATGTGAAGCTCAATTCACTCAAACTACATATCAGAATGTTACGGGACGATTCATCGTTCGTCTTCCTTTTATAAATGACAGATTCGCTTTGGGAGATTCGAAAGACATTGCTACAAATAGATTTCTAGCACTAGAGCGTAGACTTTCAAAGGATAGTCATCTCAAACGACAATATGTAGAGTTTTTAGATGAATATGAAAAATTGGGACATATGACCGAAATAGATATTGAAAGGATTATGTCACCACATTACTTTATACCACACCATTGTGTGCTTAAACCTGATAGTACCACCACCAAGTTACGTGTGGTATTTGATGCATCATCCAAAACAACATCAGGGCAATCTCTCAACGATTTACTACACACCGGACCAACTGTTCAAAGTGAATTACTATCTATTTTATTACGATTCCGTCTTCCTCGTTATGTGTTTACAACAGACATTGAAAAGATGTACCGACAAATACTTGTACATCCAGAAGACAGACAATGTCAGCTTATCGTTTGGAGAAATGAACCAAGTCAACCGATAAAGTACTTTGAACTCAACACAGTAACATATGGTACTAGATCAGCACCGTATCGAGCAACCAAATGTTTGCAAGTTTTAGCTGATGACAATATGCAAAATTATCCATTAGGTGCATCTGCTCTCAAACAAAACTTCTATGTAGATGACTGTTTACACGGCGCAGATAGTCTGAGAACATTGTTGGAAACTCAGAGTCAATTAAACAAAATACTGACAGCAAGCGGTTTTAAATTGCGAAAATGGTGCGCAAATCATCCAAGTCTACTACAAGGAATTCCACACGATGACTTAGAAGTCAATTTAGATTTAGAAAATAATAACGATACAACAAAAACTCTTGGGTTATCCTGGTGTCCAAAATCTGATAGTTTATGCGTCAAGGTTAAATTGGAACCTGTTTGCAGCACGACGAAGCGCAGTGCAACCTCAGATTTAGCAAGGCTATTTGATCCACTAGGACTTTTGTCACCAGTTGTGGTGATGGCAAAGATCTTTATTCAAGAATTATGGAATTTAAAAATGGATTGGGATGAAAAACTGCCGACTGAATTACATAAACAGTGGTTAGTGTTCCGGAACAATTTGACGAAAGTAAATTGTCTGCAGATATCTCGTCATATTTTCAAGGGTGAAGTTCCTGCCAACATTCAATTACACATCTTTACAGATGCATCAGAAAAGGCATATGGTGCTGCAGCGTATATGCGATCAACACTTCAGAATGGTCAAATTATTGTACGACTATTGTGCGCCAAATCTCGAGTTGCACCTTTGAAAAGGTTGACATTACCTCGTCTTGAACTTTGTGCAGCTGTAGTTGGCGCAGAACTAGCAAAAAGAATAAAGAACGATCTACAAATAAGAAATTACCAGACGTTCTTTTGGTGTGATATCATGGATCAACTCTCCATCATCAAAATTTCACACTTTCGTTGCAAACAGAGTAAGCAACATTCATCAATTAACAGCCACAAGTCAGTGGCGCCACGTCAGTTCGGAACACAATCCAGCTGACATTTTATCAAGAGGCCTTGCACCCCATAAACTACAGTCATCAAGTATGTGGTTTTATGGACCTATGTTCCTGCATGGTCGGGAAGAACTGTGGCCTTCAAAACCATCATCAGCATTAAAATCCGAAACCCTCATTGATCCTGAACGGAAGAAGGAAACTCAAGTATCTACATTGTCTGTTGTTGAAGGCACAGCAAATCCTGGAGAGTTCATATATTCAATAAGACACAACAACTCATTTGGAAGACTTCAACGGATATTATCGTATACTTTAAGATTCGTAAAAAGAATCAGAAGAAAACAAAATGATCATTCAAGCAATTTTTTGACTCCAGATGATCTAGATGCAGCACATCAGGTCATCATCAAAAGCATTCAATATGCAGAATTTAAAAATGAAATCAAAATTATGAAATCTGATGGAAGAATAAATAAGTCCAGTGCATTGGCATCACTGGCACCTTTTATTGATAATACAGGCATCATAAGAGTTGTTGGACGGTTGGATGCAGCCTCATTATCGTATGACGCCAAACATCCTATGTTGTTGCCTTATAACGACCCCATTGTCAAATTAATAATGGAACAAGTCCATAAGAAATACATGCACTGTGGTCCGCAGTCTCTCCTAGCTAACATGCGTCAACGATACTGGCCAATTAAGGGCAAATTGATGGCAAGGTCAGTAGTACAACATTGTGTACGTTGTACTAAAGTAAGACCACGATTTTATGAACAACTGATGGGTAATTTGCCAGCGACAAGAGTACAACCTGGGCGATCATTCCTCACCACTGGCGTGGACTTTTGCGGACCTTTTTGGATACATTACAGAATCCGAGGCAAAAAACCACACAAGGCATACATTGCTGTGTACTGTTGTTTTACAACTAAGGCAGTTCATCTCGAAGTAGTCAGCGATTTAACCACAGATGCATTCATCGGATCGCTGAAACGTTTTGTTGCTCGAAGAGGACACTGTAAAAATTTGTTTTGTGACAATGCCACAAATTTCGTCGGAGCAAGTAATCAATTACTTGAACTTGCAGACTCAATTCAAACAAGTAAGGCACAAGAGAAGATAATTAACGAATGTAATGAAAGAGGAATAACATTTAAATTTATACCTCCTCGTGCACCACACTTCGGTGGACTGTGGGAAGCAGCAGTCAAATCAGCAAAACACCTATTGATACGAAGTACTAAGACCACGTCACTAACATATGAGGAACTAGAGACTGTGGTACTAGAAGTCGAAGCAATACTGAACTCTCGACCATTGACACCTATGTCAAGTAATCCGAATGACTTGTCAGCACTAACACCTGGTCATTTCTTAATCGGAGAACCACTCACAGCAATGGCAGATGCAAAGGCCCAATCAGGAAATATAAATTTGGTGACAAGATGGAAATTAGTCTCTCGCCTCAAATTGGACTTTTGGGAACGTTGGAAAACCGAGTACCTCACTGAACTACAATGTCGACACAAATGGAAAGCAGCCAATCCAAATATAAAAGAAGGTACTCTTGTAATCATCAAGGAAGATAATGTTCCTACATTAAAATGGCCGCTTGGACGTATTGCAAAGGTATATAAGGGAGTTGACGGTCTAGTTCGCGTGGTTGATGTTAGAATGGCATCAGGAACTCTAAGACGTCCTTTGACAAGACTAGCGCCTCTGTTTCCATCCGATGAACAATCTCTTGCTTCTGATGAACAACTTTCAAAAAGTTTTACAAAAGCGAATTCGAAAACACCACACGAAGGCGCAGATCAAGACGAGCCACCTAAAAAGTATTCACGGCCAATGTCTAATTCATTACTGTGCACAATGTTATTATCTCTATTATTCCTGCCATTGGTATTAGGGAATTCAGTGAATGTAACACGTTTCGACAATAACTTAGGAATATACGTTGAATCCATTGGTTTGATGAAAGTAGCAACGGCGGAATGGAAAATGATTGTTTACTATGATCTTCATCCATATTGGACCGAAATGGACTCCTTCAACAACGGGACTAAAACTATCAAACGTTTATGTTCAGAATTGCAAGCACATACAGCATGTACTTCTCTCTATACTCATTTTAAACATGCAAGAGATGAATTGTTGCAAGACCAAACATTATTATATAAAAGCCGGAACAAGCGAGCTGCAATTAACATAGTAGGAAATATTGCACACACCTTATTCGGAGTGCTTGATTCAGACTACGCTGAGAGCATGTCTGACACAATAAACCAACTTAACAGTAGAGATGATTATGCAATGCAGTTAATTCATAATCAAACATCTATTATAGATTCCACAATAAATATAATCAAACGAGATGAAGTTACCATGCAGTTCCGAATGAATCATTTGCAAAAGCAGGTTGATGAGTTTCTGAATAGAATTGGAACTACAACAGAACAAATACATGTCACTCAATTACTACTTTCATTATCTGCAGAACTCACATTAATGGTATCCAATCTTCAACACATCCAGTCGGAGATAATTGATGTGCTTACAGACACACATCATGGGAAAATCAGTCCACTGCTATTAACTCCTGATCAATTAACAAAGGAGATCAACAGAATCAAAGGCCACTTACCATCATCGCGTACACTACCGTTCACAGAAGACAATTTGACCGATTTTTACAAGCTAATGAAAGTGAAGTCAACAATTAAAAATCAGCATGTATTATTTTTAATACAACTACCACTGCTAGACAAGCAGCAATTTGAATTGTTCAAGACAACACCGATACCGGTTGTAATAAACAAAACTATGATAATTATCAAAACTGAAGTGGAGTACTTGGCAACCAATACTGTTCGAGATCAGTACATTCCATTTGATGACCATGAATTACGGGAATGTTTTTTAACCAAGGATAATATATACCTTTGCGCTAATAAACAAACAAGACTAGGTATAGCATCATCAGTACATTCATGTGAAATTAATCTATTTAATGGTAATCAGTCAACAACATGCAATATAATAAAACTTCAAGGAAATATTGCATTGAAACAACTACACAACCCGAACCAGTGGCTATACGCAACAAAATTCGAAACATTGATGTCAGCTAGTTGTGAGACCTACTTAAGTCAGTTCTCACTGATAGGATCCGGAATGCTTACATTTGGACCTACGTGCATCATTAAAAACGCAGAAATAACTATACATGGCCACTATTTTATCTCCAGCACTGTATCCACGTCATTTCCACGATTTGGAAACTTATCAACAGTTGTACACATTAATGAGATGCAGAAAATCTTCAATACAACACCAAATGATGTAAAAACACAACTCAAGGAACTGACAGAATTGCAAAATCGGCTAACTAAGGAAAATTTGACATATCTTCCCTCTAGAGTGCGACTAAACAGTATTCATCATCATACGATAAGTTATTTGGCGTTGTTGATTTCTATAACAATAATCATAATCATTACTTGGAAAACCAAACACAACAGATGTCAGAAACACACAATAAGCGAAATTTCAACACGAGGAAATGATATGCAAAATGCAGAATTACGTCAACAAAATTTGGACTTCACTGTGACCACAACCTAGGACAAGTTGAGTTGGCACTCAACGGCGGGGAGAATGTTTATGTTTGCATTTAATTCATATTATTTTATATTTTTATTTTTTATGATATTTGGTTACATGTGTTTACATATTATTTGGGCCAACACTGCGACCAGTCATTGACCAACGAAAAGTGCAATTTTGCATTATCAGCGTTTCTTGTTGGTCAATGCACTGAAGAAAGTGTGTAATATGTTGGCCTATAATTATGTCAGCACAGCGTAGGCAAATTTATTTATTTGTGAATTATGCATTAATATTTATTGTCAATTAATGCATAATTTAATAGCTTGTTAATTAAATAATTTTGTATAAATATAAGAAATAATTTTAATAAAGTTCAGAAGGAAAAGAAAAATCAATTATAACTTTCTTACTTTCTCGCATCGGTTAGTTTGGGTTTCAAGTGCTCAAACTAATCAAAATAGAAAATACAAGTAGTTTGGGTTACAAGTGCTCAAACTACATTACACATAAAAATTGGCTACCAAGCTAACACAGATTAAGGATCTGGGTTAGCATCAAGTAGCGTACAATATTCAATATTTAATATATTTTTTTAATATAGTTCTATTGTGTATTCTAACACAGACTTTTATAATGAAAGCAGACATTCAGTAAAATACTTTCGCAAACGAAAAATTTGTCAACTGTTTTTCACTAGCAAATCTAGTCCTCGTGAAATTCAATCACAAATTTTAAAAATTCTTCAAACGAAGAAATTTTTTACCTGTATATTTTTTCACTGTGAAATAGCATTAATAATAAGTAATCTCAACAAACGTTCTGCCCCGGGTTATGATGGTATCGGCAATATCTGTCTTCAAAACCTTCCAGAAAACGTCCTCATCAAAGTAGCGGAAATAACCAATGCAATTCTTAAATTTGGGTACTTCCCTATTTGTTGGAAAAAAGCGAAGGTCATTATGCTTCCTAAACCAAACAAAGACCTGAAGTTCCCACAGAATTGGCGTCCCATCAGCTTACTTCCTACTCTAGGGAAAGTAGCAGAAAGAGTCATTCTGGCAAAATTGAAAGACCACCTAAGCTCGAATAATATTATCCCTGATGAGCAATTTGGCTTCAGAGACAACCACTCAACGGAACTACAATTGGCCAAAATAGCACAACATATACAATCTGCACTTAGAAGAAGGATGTCGACTGGTCTTATCTCTTTTGATGTCGCTAAAGCCTTTGACAAAGTCTGGCACTCGGGCCTAATTGTGAAAATGGCTGCTCAGAACTTTCCACCATTTATCATCAAGCTCATAGGCAGTTTCTTAAATGAAAGGTCGTTCCAAGTCAAAGTGAACAATTCAACCTCTTCAGTAAAATCGATACAGGCTGGAGTACCACAGGGGTCACCGTTATCTCCACTGCTCCATAGCCTGTTCACTGCAGACATACCGAAACTCGAGCCTTCTATACTATCGCTCTATGCTGACGACACTTGTATTGTGTACTCAGACAAAATAGCCTGCAATGTCTCCAATACCATACAGAGTCACATTGACGTACTTGTTCAGTATTTTAAAAAGTGGAAAATAAAACTGAACGCAGAAAAGACTCGGGCAATTTTTATTACCAGGAAGCGCCGCCAAGCTCCCAGAAAATTAAAGGTAGAAGAACAAGAAATAGAATGGGCCGATACTCTCAAATACCTTGGCATAACCTTTGATAACAAGCACTCCTGGAAAGCACATTTCAAGTCCAAACGAGCTCAAGCTGCCCGAATATTACACTCCCTTCACCCGCTCATCAGCAGCAAAAAGCTCAACATAAAGAATAGAGTTAGCATATTTAAGCAAATTATTAAACCAGGACTACTCTATGGCAGTATAGCGTTTTGCCAAGCGCCAAGCTCAACTTTAAAAATTCTTCAAAGAGGGCAAAATATTGCCTTAAGAAAACTGGTTAACGCCCCATGGTATGTAAGAGGAGCTGATATCCACAGAGATCTGAGAGTGGATTCAGTTGAAAAATACATTAAAGATCGTGCTCTGAAACTATTCAATACAATTGACAGTCACAATAATCCAACTCTCAGTATCCTAAAAATACAGCGAAATTTGATAAACACAGGCAGATACAAAGATATCAGATCCATCATATTATAAAGCCCCGTAAAGCCCCGTATTTAGTGTGACTTAAAATTGTCCACAGATAAAATAGAGTAAAGGTGCTGATTCACCAACTCAGACATCTGAATATCAATATCAATATTACTGGATATATCAATAGATAAAAATAAATTTAATAATACAATATATATGAATATCATTACATTATCCCACCATGAGGGTAACCAGATGTGCAAGCGTCTGAAAGATACCAACTTCAAAACACCATTTCAAGTAATAAGCAAAAGTTGAAAGCAATATTTTCTATCTAAAAACTTTAATTAAAAAATCCAAATCAGTTAACAATAATTGCAATTTTTATTGTAACGAGAAAACAATATCAATTTCTCCTGAGGTACATAAACCATTTCATTAATATTGACAATTGACAATTGTCAATTGTATTTGACATCGTTTGATTACCTCAAATGCATTTCAAGTACAAACTTTTAAATAACTCCATAAAAGTTTAATTGGTTTTGCTTTAGATGACAGCTGCTATGTCAAAAAGTGGTCAAGCTAACATTCTCAAATGCAACTGACAGCACTTAATTAATAAATTATTTACTCCTATTGTTTTTAGGTGTCCATCACTTGAATCGAAAGGAAATGCACCGGCAGTTGTGAGTAGAAGAATAGGACGTGAGTGTAGTTGTGCAATGCATCAGATATAGACAGATTATTAAACGAAAATATGAAACATAAAAGTAAATAAATCCTTAAAAAAAAGGATATGCGGTGCTTATACCTAACATTGCATTAAGTTTTTGTCAATGCAAGCGCTTCAATCGCTTTAGAAACCTCATTGTTAAGGATAATTACAAAAGCAACATTCTTTATTGCAAATCAGAAAATTCACAAAGATCTATAAATATCTATCGGTCAAATAGAAGTAAAGGAATTAGATATAAATATGTTGAAAAGTGATATGCCCACGTTAACTTTTTTGTTATAAAACTTGATGTCTAAGAATATCAGACCGTTCTGCTATAACTTCAAAGTAAGTTCAACTTATTATTTATGGTACCATAAGTTATAACCAGTATTCAAGTATTCTCCTTTTTTCTCCTAATATTGCTTGCTTTTATATGCAAGAATCCTGTGAAGCCATGTAACCAGCTTTCAAGTGGAGATATAAGCGATAGCTATATACTCCAGTTTTAACCTTGAACGTAACTACCGGAGCCGTAGTATTGCAATACTGACTGATAGCCAGGCTGCTATAATGGCCCTGATATCTTACCTGGTGACATCCAAACTAGTATGGAAGTGTATAGACAAGCTGAACATACTTGACTGGAACAATCTTGTGCAGTTAATATGGATTTCTGGACATGAAGGCAATGAAATGGCAGATAAACTCGTAATAAGAGGCGCAGCTTCAATAATGATAGCCCCAGAACATTTCTGCGGTCCAAGCAAAAAACTCTATTCATTCTTACGAATGGAAAGAGATCTATATTGGGAAGAAGAAACCGCATACCATGTGTTAGGAAAATTCGCGGCACTAATGCACAAACAAAAGAAACACCTAGGAGAGTATTTCATGGAACATAGGGATTCAAGGATAGGAAGGATACTATACAAGCTTTAAACAAAAATATTAAATCATAGATGCTGTGAATCAATTAAATAAAATGATAATTTTATAAATGAAACTTATGTCATATGAATAATATATCACACAAAGCGTGATAAGTGTTACGAGTAAAAGTTAGTAAGATGTGTGATTCGGTGCCCTTCGGTGAAAGAAGCTGTTTAGGCAGGCCCAGATGACCAACAAAATAGAGGCAGTCGGTACTACCAACTTGCGATAGCAACCCGATTGGGTTGGCTGGCGGAGGCTACTTGACCATGACTCCTCACATCTGTAATAGTTAACTAAGCATGGTCTGAATAGAGACCAATAATTCCTGTAATTGCGTTCCAACAAAAAATTCAGATATTATTAAAACATATTCCAAAAACCAAAACCAGAAGAAACCAGATATAAATAAATTCAGAAATATCTATTCCTTAAATTTAATAATAACTTATAATGATTAATTTTGCCAAATTAAAGTTAAAGAATTAATATTCAATTTTTCATAATTTATTAATTATTCATTTACTTGCAGTCTCAAAAAATAATTATTTACGAATAATTAAATACAAGAATTATTTCCAAGACCACTGATGATGGGTATTTGGCAATACTCGAACCAGCTGTTTGGTCAGCCAAAAACTCAATTAATTAAAATAATATAAAAAATAAAATTTTTGTTGTTGTAGTTCACTACTTTTCGAAAAACCTCTTTATTCATTTAAATTAATAATAACTAAAAATGATTAATTTTGTTAAATTAAAACTAAAGAATTAATATTCAACATTCTTTAATTTTATTAAATATTTATTTAATTTAATAATAACAAATAATGATTAATTTTGTTATATAAAATTAAACAACTAATATTTAATTAATCAATATTTATAAAATTAATAAATAAATTATTTTAAAAAAATTAACAACAAATAATTTATTATTATTATTATTTAATTATTATTATTATTAAATTGAATACAATAAATATAAGCTAATATTAATATTTATATTAATTGAATTTTATTAATAAAAGAAATATGGGAAAACCTAGAGGGCAGGGGAAAAAATTCAATTAACCCTCAATGTGCAATTTACCGCACTTAATCTTTGGCCATTACGAGTAGACGACACTTTTACGCCACTTTGATAAACTGAAACATTGAAACACTGAAACACTCAAAAACTTTTCGCATAATTGCAAGAAAATATACAAAAAAGTTTATGTGTAACACAATTTACTGGGCAAATTCGATTCCCCAGTGGGTGAGCGAAAGTGCGTACTCGTATGCGACACATCGTAACATGTTCACGCCAAGCCATCACACTACACTACAAGCAACGCCTACCGCACAAAGTGCCACATAATATATCAATAATAATGCCCATTTGCCATAAACTCACAAGAAGAAGTTGCGGAGTATGGAGTATGGAGTTTGTAGGAGTGTGGATGGTGAGAATAGTAACTACAGCATAACTCGCATTCACTGTGGAAATGGCATAGTGGGGAATGGTGCGATGTGCTATAACACAAGTCGCACTTCATATTTTTTTGTCCCCTTTTATCTTACAATAACAATAAATAAACATAAATTCTAACAACAATCAAGCTAAAAGCGTATGTGACAACCAAAAACAAATACAAATAAAAATGTTAAGTATGGGCAGCAACATTGTTATAGAAGCACACACAATCACACAGCAGCCAGCGTACACAAGTACAGCACTACATGCATACATATGTTATATGTAAGTAAGAATTTGTATGCACACTTTAGTGAACTTATCTTTCGCAAGTGATTTCAAATTGATACAAATTGATCAATAATCACCCCATTGCATTTTATTTTACCCCAAGACTTCAGCTCAGCACATTGCAGGCGAACACACACACACACACACACGTACACAGCAGCTAGTTTGGCTACATTGCACAGATGAAAGGACGATACAACAGAGTTTGAACTCTGTCATTTCTCTTTGCATGCCAATCAATACAAGCAACCAAAAACGAACAACGAAAAAAATAAAAAACAAAACAAAAATTAACAAAAACAAAAACAAAAATAAAAGCATTGCAAATGGCAGCACTAAAACAAAAACAATAAATGCCGAAATATGCGATGTTTGGTGTGCATTCAGTGGCGATGTTTACATTTTGATTTTCATCAAGGATTTGATACATCAAGGAATAGAGATTCTTCTGATATTCTGATTTATTTTATTTTTACTTTTGTTTTTGTTTAAATAAACTTCAATTAAGGAAATAGTTTTTTACCTACCAAAGGTGAACAGCATGCAAAAAATAAATATGGAAAATATTTGTTTACCACTCAAATGTGAATTTTTGCTAATGTGATTAATATTTAAAGGAAGTGTCTGAGTCTGTTGGATTGAAGTTCCAAAATTGAGTAAATAAAATGTTAAATATATTAAAATACAAATTCATAAATCATTCAGTATGAAGAGAGGTCAGCGCCAGATGGAAAAAACTAGCAATTTTCAAGAACAATCAATTGGAACATAAAACTGAAACTAGACTGAAAAACACCGAAGTGGAAGATATACATTTTCAAACAAAATACTTTAACTACATATCTTGAAGAAATAAGAGTTTGATCTCCGTAATGGGAGGAGAAATAACGAAATATTGTATAATGGAAACCAATGCTAACAAAATTAGTACGATAGCTCCAGACTATGGTCGATACTGCGAAGATGAGGAAGAAAATGAAAGCGTTATCGCTGAAATAGACCATATCGCTGGAATAGTCTTGCAAGTTTGGAATGCTGACACCAAATGGTGTCTCGACTCTTGCCGATACCTTAAAATTAATTAAAAAATAATATTAGTTTTTAAAATAGAGAGCGAGAGAGAGACGGAGAGAGAGAGAGAGAGAGAGAAAGAGAGAGAGCGAGAGCATAAAACAAAAACTTAACAATAAAACTAGTAAATTAGTAAATAATAATAAATACCGAAGTTCAGGTGAAGTTATTCCGGCGATCTAAAGCATCTAATTAGACTCGTTGCATACATAAGGCATACATATATACAGATATATGCGAAATTAAGTGATCTAGAAACCACCTTGATCTTTCGGCAAAGCTTAAAATTCTTTTTAGAGGGAGGTCATAAAGTTGGACAAAATGTTCAGAAAAGGAGACCCCTAAAATAATAAATTGGCGCCATGGTTTCAGCACTTTCATCATGCTCTTCATATTTGCGACAGGTATTATTATGCAGGAGATTGAGCAATCCAGCATAGTGCGCTAATCGGCTGTGAAGCCTCAACAAATCGTACTCTACAGTAACACCTTTATGGGGCATCTAAAGAGACAAGTGAATTTTTTTTGAAAAAAAAAATGCAGTCAATTTGCATATAGTTGTCAACATAAAATTGAGTCAGCTTAACAATTGACAAGAATGTTTCTCCTCAATTAGCTAAGAAAGCTATTTTGATTCTATATGGATGGGCATATTTCAACTAACCGGACGCATTAGTATTTCTGGCCAATATGTTACTAATGGTGGAAATATCGCTTAGCGTGTTAAAAAATGGGGCACTCAACAGCTTAAACCAGGTTCTGTACAAACCTGGATGTAGATTAGTCAGTTACTCCGGCAACTCGGAGGTTCTACATTTAAAGTATAGGGGTCATGTAGCTATTGACTTGTCTTCTGAGAGAATATGAACCCAATTCCTATTCGCCAGTCATGAAAAATAATCGCAAATCAACTTTTGTCTACGGTGGCAAGTGCAGAGACTGAAACGGAAGGGTCCATAGAAGAGACATAGAATTTAGTTTAATAGGGTAATTCAAACCAAATGTGATATTTTATATATACCACTCAATAACTTAAATGTATAATATTGATGTTTTCTTATTGTCTTTCTTGTGGAATTTTCTAGTACAAATATTTTCATTTGAACTTTAATATTGTGATTTATAAAAAGTTTAAAAAAGTTTAAAGTTGATTAAAGAAAGTATAATATTAATAATTAAGTTGTATAATTACTTTTAGTAGCTTTTAGTAGAAGACGTTGGCATAAATGTAAGCTTTATATATATATTTATATATAAAAGTAAAAAAGCTAGCACTATTCTTAGTTTCTTGTTATTCTAATAGCTCAACGATGATCTGGAAGGTCCATAGGAAACAAGCATTAAATGTATAGAAATTTGGTATAGTATGCTTTCTTACTGTAACAATTTTATGAAAAATTAAGTGTTAATTATTCTTAAAGAGAACTTTTGTTTTTAATTTATAAAATATTATATTTGTAATCTCCAAATAATACAGAAAAAAAATCCATTGATTCAATAAATTCAAAACAACATACATGATTGATGTTATTAGAATTTTTTATTTTTGTGTGTTTTTTCTATCTATAAAAATAATCTTATTTATTTCATCCATTCGTTTTCTATTTAAACACATATATGAAGAGGAAAAAGAAAATATATTTGCAGAAAACACAATAATATATATCTCTTAACATCAGTATTTTTCCCACACTAAAAAATTTTATTTCCCTAAATCTAGATCAAAGTGAATGTAGATAAATTTATCAAAATTCAACTTCAAAGCGAAGTGAATAAAAAGGAAATTAGGATAAATCTAATGCCAAGCATTTTAACAAGAATTTCTATGAAAGAATTATTAAGAGCGGAACAATTATTTCAAACGTTTTCGGTATTTTTGTAATGCAAAACAGTCACGCCAACATGCCAAGCATCATTTAATTAATTAAATAAATTATTTTGGTTCGAAACGAAAGAGAGAGAGAGATAGGAATTATCTCTTTCATACAACAATTTAAGCACTTAAAATTTCGAATTAAATTTTTGTTGCATATTTCAAGGATGATTCTAGCCAAAAACTGATATTTTTCGAAGTAAATTTTCGTAACATATTTCAAGGATGATTCAAGCCCAACAACATGTTTAAGCTGATTTCGCTACTGAAATTAAATATCTTAATTATTAAAAGCATTTGCAGGCTAATGAGCTTTCTAATCAACAAGCAATTAAAATGAACGCACTGTGTTAGCGACAGCTTGAAGCAAAAGCATAATAAACTGCATGTGGAGCTAAAAACATATACAACAACACCAACACAAACAGCAACAACAACATAAACAACAATAACAACATCAACACCAAGAGCTTAAAAATGTAATAAATAAAAAGGAAGTAACAGGAGGAGGAGTATGCAATATTGTGAGTGAGTGGAATGCCATGCGGTATAAATCATTTCCTTAAATGGGGGAACGAGACGAGAATTACATTTTCAATAATTCTAATATGCTTAAGTGCGGCAAAGGCAAATAACAACAATAAGGACTAACAACCTTGAAATGCTTGCCAAAAAAAAAAAACAAAAAAAACTGCAAAATCAAGTAAGATTTCTACAGAAATTGTTGTGTTGTTGGTAAATCAGTTTTTGTTGTTGGTGTTTTTATTCACATCGTAACAGGCAAATGCTCCACTCCATTTTTCGCATACAATACGGAAGCAGTATTAGAAGAGGAAAACGTTTGCTTAAGGGTAAAAATTTATTTATTTGATTTACGCAATACAATTGCAATTTGGCAAACTAGAAAAATGCCATCCCTTCCTGCCCCACGCCAAAGTATTATGTACATTCATCGCTTCAAAGGAGTACTAAGGACGAGTGTCTGTGCACGTTTGGTTGTTGGAAGTATTAGTGGCCTGCTTTAGCCTTGAGTGTACTTCAAAATTTCTGCCTCATTTGGAAGGACCAACGTTGACGATAATGAATGAATGTAGAACATTGCGGTTGACTGCGGTGATCTGTTTTCTACACTTAGACAATTTTCACAAATTTTCAATTTGAGTAGCATACTTTTGGGTTAACCGAGAAACTTTATTTCATGCTCCCTTTCATTTTAGTTAGCCATTGTAACGTATACATATATATTTATATATATATATTTCGCTTTATTGTGCTTTGATTAGGAGCGCATTTTCTGACTCTCCAGTTCGTGCTATGAAAAATGAGTTTGTTGTTGTTATACGTGTCGCAGTTGTTGTTTTTGCATTTGTGGTCATGCTTATTTGATGTGTATTTAATTAACGTTAATTGCATTTGATTTATGAGCAAACCTTGAAGCGCCAAAAAGTATGCTTTATTTAATTTCATATTCTTTAAATATTCTTTCTGTACGTTTCCAGTTCAATTATATAATTTTTTAATTGAAATTAATGAAACTGTTGATGGTGGTATTTATTGCTATTATTATTATATTTCAATTAAAGTATTTCATATATGCAAATAAATTTATATTTTATTATATTATATTATATTAAATAATTACGTTTATTTCATTCACTTTATTGAATTTAAAAAAATCTAGATAAATGGAAAATGAAAGAATACGATAAACAGAAACTCTTCAAAAATTCACATAACGAGACTGACGAGATCAGAAAAATATTCTGTAAAACTGCAAAAAGAAGATTAAAAGAAGATTTGTACATGCGTTTACACGTAAAGGTGACAGTACTATATCTACTAATGCTGCACATATAGTAGATAGCATTCAACAATAGTGCCGAGTGCAGAATATGGAAAGACTTGGATATAAATAATAAAAGCTTTACGAGTATGTATTGTCATGAACAAGCCTGAATTAAGGACTTCACAATTTCATAATTACGCGGACGTCTCAGGTATGAATCTTACAGTACTCTGTAAATTTGCAACAGCATCGTAAGATCACATAATTGCTCCCACAGACGTGTTGTTTTATCTTGTATTACTAAAGAGTAATTGCGGTGACCAACTTAATATAAATTAGGTAATATTGGAGTGACGATGTTGTGGCTAAAGCTTATTTGGACTCATATAATAGTCAGTTGTAATACCATGGATAAGTGTGGTGCCTACGTTGATCTCTAGTCTGCGTACGAATAATGCGAAAACGCACGACTCCACCATATCCTCCTCATTTGCAGAGCTATAACTCCGAAAACAGTCATTATAGGTCAGTACCGATACTGTAGTAAGCTAACGAAATTAATGAAAAAAGTGTTTGTACCCTACACACTATTGTGAATAAAGATTGTATTAAGATTGTTAATAAAAGTTAATTCAAACCAAAAAAATTTTAGTTGTTTTCCTGTTAGGTTCCAGTTCGAATTTCTGATTTTAGTAAAAGTAAATTCTAATTTTTATCCCGCATTTTTAATTATTTTGTGAGGAAAAATAAGTTAGCTTTTTTTTTTAGAATACATAAAAACTAATTAAAAATTCTGTTATATTGCACAAATATTTCAGAAAGTATTTTTGGATTTATTTACTATTTAAACAGTTATTCATTACAACGTTTCACATTGTACTTACTAAAAAAAGGCACTTAAATTTCAAAGGTATAAAGACACTATGAAAATAGTGCATCCACATTCATATTCGTTACCACAAATACCATTTCCTGCTTTGACTTTATGACTTCCGCACATCTTTGTCAAGTTTAGCATCAATTTCCGTTTTACTTGCACAACTACAGGGGGCAGAGGAGCTGCCAAATAACAGCAGGGCAGCCATATCGTAGTGTAAATGGAGCGACCGCAGTGCAACTTGCTGTGCTAGCAAGAGTAAAGAGCTTCGGGTATGAGAATAAACAAAAACGCATTTCCGTTGCAAATGGAGTTACAAACAAATACCAATACAAATGCTAAAACCAAAACAAAAACAAAAACAACCACAATGACAAATGCCATATGTAATGCATTTGTAGAAAACATCTCGGCATCTCGACATTTCGTGCAGTGTAGTATAGTGTAGTGTAAGCACAAAAATTTACACTTTAAAAGTTAGCACAGAACTTGTTTGTGTGATTAAATTCAAAGAAGTAAACAAACAAATAAGCAAACAAATCAACAAAGAAGTAAACAAACGGATAGGCAAACAATGAGTCCAAAACTTGTGTAATCAACTTTGCTGTGTGAACTGCTTTAAATCAAGCAGCAATGGCAGCAATGGCAGCTTGGCAGCTTGGCAGCAGCAAGGATTTCGTATGCAACGCACAGAAGTATGCAATGAAATTTTTAAAATTTTTACAAACAACCTACAAGATACACAGTCACTAAGAATATCAGTGTCCGGCTTCGAACTTTGCATATAAAAATTTCAATGGCCATAAATTTCTATTGGCTGCAACTTCGACCAACACACACATAAATCCGTTTACTCCTATCTACTTTTTTATTTTTTCCACACCAACTACTTTTAGTCATAGCAAATTAAAATCAGAAATTTATTCCACATACGAAGCGCATGAATTTCAAATTACTGTGAGAACCGACCGAAAATAAAAAAATACGTACGTTTATCTACGTGTGGGTACACCCATACCCGATATCCCTCTGACATTCCTACCATATCACTTTGCCAGAGTTCGGACCGAAAGTGGTAGCAAGACGTGCAACACGTTTCTTTTTGATTCTGGCACTTCTTCATCGTTCTGCTTTTTTTCTTTCTGCATTTCACTGTGCTAAAGGTTTTCTTACTTTTCGAAGCCGTAATTTTTCTTCTCGAATTTCCCTTTCAACGTGATGCTGATTTGAAATTCATGTGGCCACTCTCAGGGTGCATAAAGCAATCAAATCAACCACAAACATACTCACACGAAATGTACTTTATTCTTTTGATAAATAATAAATAAGCGGAGCGGCGTTGTGGTTTAACTAAGAGGGCAGCACTGCCAAGTACCAAGTACCGAGAAAAATAAAATTTTTTCAATAAAATCTTGCAGGATACAAGTGGCAATGCTTAAAGTATCAATTTAGCACTTCGTAAATTTTTATGCAAGTAAATTAAGTTTATTTGTGTTATTATAATTATTACTCATTGTAATTTTTAAGTGCCCAAAAGCAGACTATGTTAAATGGTGTAATTTAGTTTCAGGATTATTTAATATTCGATTGGGTATTAGAGAGGAATTCATATAATAAAATCAGTATAATTTGTCTTGAAACAATAATATTAAAAATATAATTTTTTTTCAAAAGAACATGAAGCTATAATTTCTAAAAATATTTCAATGCCGACGATACTGTTTTAATTCTGTTTGCGGATAATTTATATTTTTTACAAGGTATGCCTTTTTATATACCATAAATACTATTTAATACTAAAAATAAAGAATTAAAAATAACGGACTTTCAAAAGATTTTCGAATATTAATGATTTCACATATTTAAAATATATTCTTAAACTAGTTTTTCTAATATATATAAGGACTGCGAAAACAAACGGAAATATTTTTAAAAGAATCTTCATTTATTCAAAATTCTTTTACATTAATTATTTAATTTTGATATAATTTTATTTTATTGACTTTTTATTTTTTAGTATTTTATTTTTGTTTTTTTTTAAACTAATTTTTTTTATTTTATTTTTTTGTTTCAATTTATTTCTTTTTATTTTATTGTATTTTTTTTTGTATTTTATTTTTGTTTTTTTGTTGTATAATTTTTTGTAATTATACTGTTTTTTTTCAGAAAGGTTTCGAAAAATAGTGAACAGCAAAGAAGTTATTTTTATATTATTTTAATTAATTGAATTTCTGTTTATTGTATTTTATTTTGATTTTATTTTATTTACATTTTATTTTAGTTTAGCATTATTTCTTATATTATTTTATTTACATATCATTTTTCATTCTTTATTTTATTTTTGATTTAATTTTTTATTTCATTTATTTATTTTATTTATTTATTGTATTTATTTATTTACTTTATTTATTTTATTTATTTTATTTACTTATTTTATTTACTTATTTTATTTATGTATTTTATTAATTTATTTTATTTATTTTACATATTTTATTTATTTTATTTATTTTATTTACTTTATTTCTTTTATTTATTTTATTTATTTTATTTATTTTATTTATTTTATTTATTTTATGTACTTTATTTATTTTATTATTTTTTTACTTATTTGTTCATTTTATTTTTTATTATTCATATTTATTATTTTATT
>NC_051846.1:138463385-138473729 GCF_002237135.1 Teleopsis dalmanni | reverse complement strand
ATGGGGACAAGGGTTACACATGTAAAAATTTCGACTAGCGGTCGATTTTCGGTTATTTTTATCAGAAAAGGAGTACTGTTATATATCTTGTGTTGTTCAAATTACGTGATTAGAAGTCTAAATTTGTTATTATCAATGTTTTTATTATTGTCAGACTAATGTGATTGCCTGTATATAGAATAAAGTATATGAAATACTGCTTTATCTGTCACCTCATTTATTTAAAATACATTATAGATTGTAGATAGTAAAAATATATTTAGAAACTAACATTCATTTCGTTCTAATAAAAAAAATATTGTCACATAATTACAACAATTTTCGTATAGTAAGTATGAGTACAGCAAGAATTTAACAATCTTTTCTGACTTCATTGTTTTCTACAAAATAGATAAGTGGTGATTACCTTTAGTTTTACTGACGTCAGTTCAAACCACTATTTGTTTTTCAATAAGTCAATCAAAACTAAGTTAAAAAGTAATCAATTTCGTGGTAATTTGATATATACAGTGGACGTCCAATATAACGAATTTTATGTTGCACCCCTTGTTCGTTATATCGAAAAATTCGTAATATCGAATGTTATACATTTACCTACCAATATGGTTATTTTTAGGAGATTTCATATATTTGAGTTCATAAATTAACTTATAAACACGTACGAGTATATATTTATTTAAAAGTATTTTTTATTCGGTTGTTACAAAAATTATTTATAAGAAAGGACGCATTCAATCATAGTGTAGAGTAAAAAAAATCATTAATTTTTGTTTGTTTTTTACTACACTCAAGACTTTTCTGAACAGCTTTTTCTTGTAGTTCTCTTAGTACAGCTAATTTTGAAGTTTCATTATTGTTAATCGCCCACTTTATGCATTTTTCGAAATGATTTATGGCATCTTTATGTTTAATAATTTCTAAATTATTTTCTTCTATATTTTCGTCATCAGATCCATCATCCTCGTCCGAGACATCGATGGTATTATCAGCATTATTCCATTTATTAACTTCGTATGTACTAATGTCACACTAACAATAAATAGTTAGATAGTATTGGATAGTATTTCGTATATGATAAACTGAATTTGTGAACAACAGATCAGTGGCGCCTGCATATATGCATTTTGCCATATATAGGCATTTTTCTCAGAAAAAAAAAAAAACGGACAATTACATGCATATTCTAAGCTGAATAATGCTAGTTTTATAGTAAAATTATATTCAAAAGCATAATTTGTATAAAACAAAAACGAATAAGAAACAAAAAATTTTTTGTTCGTAATATGGAGCAGAATTTTTTTTTTCGTTCGTTATATAGAACAATCAATGTAAATATTTTGGGTGTTCGTTATATCGAAAATTCGTAATATCGAGCGTTCGTTATACTGGACGACCACTGTATATATATAATCCAAAAAGCGTAATAAGCAAACCTTTTGCGATTATTCTATTTCTGAAAAGATTATCTATAAAAAGACTCATTGAAACTGCAATTTCGATTTGTTTATAATGAAAAACGGGTTTCGTATATAACATAATTTTTGAGAAGAACACAAACTTTAAAGTTGTTTGAAATAAACAATCAAACCGAAAAATCATCAAGAGAGATTTATTGTAAGAATATTAAAATTTTAATATAAAGCTATGTACTTGATGGAATTAAAATTTGTGCAAAAAATACCTTTGTAGAATAAGTTGTATTATGTATTATATATTATTATTTAATACTATACACCTATTACTTACGGCCCTCTGTTCCATCTAGGAATAAAAGGATTAAATATACTTATTTCTAATATTTTTATTTAGTTTTCTATTTAATTGAATTGATTTAATAATATTTTTGTATAAAATGAGTCAAGTTTGACCAATTACCATATAACTGTCATAATAAAATTAAAATTATAAACAAAATCATTCAGCAAATCAGTAGAAATGTTAATCAACCGAATCAGAACGAACTGCTGCGAACATAACATAAATGATACGCTTACATGCTGCGGCAATGTTAAAATAACATCAAACTGGAACATCTCTGTATACATACAAATTTATAGAAGTACACATAAATACATTGGAATGTGAGTATCTACGTATGTGCAGCTGTGAACTTTGATTACGTGTACGACAATTCATGCACCAATTCTCGCACAAATTTCGTGCTCTCCGAAAGACATTGCAAGAAATTTCGTTCATCTCTCACACATGCTTCTCAGCGAACTAAACCGTGCAATGATTGAGTAATTGTTGTGTTGCCAACATTTTCTATTACAGTTGAAATAACTTAGTTCTCCACACAACGCAGTGATTGAAAGAATTATGCATGTTTGTTGAACGATGTTTGATATTTTGAATCAGCAACTGAAATATTTTACACAAATTTACTGAGGAATGGCAATCTTGATGTTACGGAGAGAGAGAAAATGCGGAATTGTTGGTACAGAACTGAATCAGTATTGTTTATAGACATGTGGTATGTGCATAAAGTGTTAAATTTTTTATCAATATAAATAAAAATAATAAACAAATAATAATGTGATAAAGACAAATCCATACTTCAAATTGTTTTATAAATTCTTTTTGTATAAACTAAATTGATACAAAAAGAATTGCATAGAATTATAATGCATTTATTGAAAACATTAAAAATTTCTCAAACATTGGAATAGGTTGAAAACGTAATAAACGCTTGTTTTCGGCGCCGGCAAGAAAGTGCGACAATTCCCAACATGATTCACTAGTAAACACTGGGACTTAAAGAAACCGTCTTTGTGTTCAGTACAATCGCTGGTTGATGCTATCACATGCGGATTGTTTTCAGTATCCAGCTCGGTGATTGCAATTGTTATTTATGTTCTCATTCAGAGGCTTCGAGCATACAAACTCTGCTAAGAAATGTTATACGATTGCTATCTGAATATTTTGTAAGGTTTATTCGGCCAACCTACTTGATGGGAATTTTGGCAATTTTGGCTTGAGTTTACAATAATTCTTTACATATAGATCTAGAAAAAGCAATTACTTATATTTATTTAATTATAATTTAATAATTTTAAATTGTTGTTCCTTATTTAATTTTATTGTAAAAACATAACTCGGATATATATTTTTGAAAAAATTTTACTAAATAACTAAATTATTTAATCTGTAAAATACTAATATTCCATTATTATTCGTATACTGCGAATTATATAGGTGGTAAAAAAATGAGTATATCAATATTTTTTTTACACCAGATGTTAGTCTGAAAATAGAACTAATTTAAATTTAAATTGTTGTCATAACAAAAGAAAACTATTTAATTACACAAAAGTAAATAAAAGACAAAATGATAAGTAATTATAGATATTTTTCACGATATTAAAAAACTATATGGGCCGTGTGCGAGAGAAATTGAGAGAAATAGTAAATTATGTCGGTATGGCAGCGAATGTTGGTATTTACCAGAATTTCACGTAGAGTAAATTCGACAAAGATTAGCTAAATTAGGTGTTACAATTGTAAAAATTATAAAAGATGTTTAATAAATAAATAAATAAACTTGAAAACTTTTAACCAAAAATAATAAATAAATGCAATAAATAAATAAATACACATACAAGTGCAGTTAAAAAAATCCCTAAGAAATTTCAATTTACTTTACTTCAATTTACTTGAACTCGCACACGGCCATGGTCGGTCAAAAAATTTACCTAATCAAATATTGTACTTATATTTTTCCTCATTATGTGGCAGTTTCTAATATTTTATTTTATTGAATTTATTCATTTCCGTTAGATCAAAAACTGTGCTTCCATACATTATAGATACAATTCAAATGATGTATTTGCTCTTTACAATTACAAATTAATAATCTAACAAATAAATAAAATATTGTTAGAAAATATTTTATAACGAATTTTCCAAGTAAACTAAGTTTTATGTATGATAATGGCAACTCCACCGGAAAATTTTATAATCAAAACAGGTAAAATAAATTTAACTAAAATCTGATTCTAACCATTAGACGTTTTTATCTTCACACAGAAATAACTGAAGATGATTTCGAATGTTTGATGCAACGAATCGATGTTATAGAAGCAAAGCTTAACAAAGTTTTGGAGCAACAGGAAGAGCTCGGAAAAATGTTATTTGAAAGTAATACGCTTTTGCGTAGAAACTTAGAGATTTGTGACGGTACACCACAAAGGTTTCCGCTGCAGAACGATAAAGAACTCCAAGATTTGGAAGAAGATCTTAAATCAGAAAAAAAACACGATATTGTAAGTACAAATATGTTAAGTATTTTCAAAGAATTATAATCATTTTATGGTCAGGTTGTCAGTATGAGGCAGGTTCTATGCGGATCTATTAAAAACATTGAAAGAATTCTTGGTAAATCTTTAATTTCTTCATATAATTACGATGGCTTTAAAGGGAAAAAAGCACTCAAAATTTATAAACACTTCATGTTATCGTTATATGGTAAGTCTATGGGAATAGTACATTATGTTTTTTTTAATCAAATTCTCCATATTAGAAGCTGTCAAGAAAAATGGATATAGTTCAAGCGATTTTCAAATGGAATTGCGGTCAACACTAAGAAAAATTAAGAACAAATATCAGAAACGACATAGTAGACAAATGTGATTTTAAATACTATTAACTTCATACTAATATTATATAGTACAATATTATATTAATTGTTAATAAAAATAATAAACAATAATAAATAAGGAAACTCAACCTTAATTATGTGTATAAAATACTGCAAGGGTAAAAAAAACTGTTGAAGAATGAAAAAAAACTATCCGATGTGTATGGAGAAGATATATTGATGAAACCCTAAAACAAAAATGACTTGCAAAGTTTCGTTTCTGCAATTTTGAAAGCTTGTTGAAGCTGATGAAGAGGCACTAAAGGCACTAATTGATGCACAATTGTGTAGAACAACTCGTATGATCGCTGAGCGAATAAATTTCTCGAATTTAATTGTTTATGATTATTCGAATCGCTTAATCGACATATATTCCTTATGTTGTTACGGAAAGAGATTTGTGACGTCGCGTTAACGTTTATGATTTATTTTTCAATCGTTAAGTAAATCATGAATTTTTTAAACGCACCATCACTAGGTACTAGAAATATGTTGTCTACAACGATGTTAAATCAAACGAATTCTTGAGTAAAACAAGTACTATGGATCAAACCGCCTCGAAAATTGATTTTCATTGAGTAAATATTATGCTATCTTTTTAGTTGAATTTCAAAAGAAACGTTTTATTGAGCTTCTGCCGGACGACACAATAATCATTTCTAAAGTGTACTGTCAGCAACTAAACAAATTACATGATTCACTTAAGTGGAAAAGGCCAGACTTTATAAATAAAAGAGGTGTAGTGTTTCATCAGAATAGTTTGTAACTACATACTAGTTTAGTAACTCATCTAAAAATTTTAAAGTGTAGATGGGATATACCGACTATTTTCTCCAGAGCTGTTTCCTTCTTGTTATTACTTATTTCGGTCTTCACAAAATCTTTCGGAAAGTAAAATTTTTGCTTTAAATAAAGTGGTCAAAAATCAGTTTTTTCCTAGCAACGAATAAAAATGTTATGAACGTGAAATCTGGTCACTGGTAGAAAAATAGCAAAAGGTGTTAGATCAGAATGGATAAACATCATGTCTTCATGAAAATATAATTTAAAATATTTATACACTCTAAGAAAATCTTCATATGAAGAAGAATCATAAAAGAAAAGAAGATATTTTCCGAAAAACCTTAAATTTGAAGGAGCTTTCGAACAGTAATGTTTATGAATTTACAAATGTTCCGAGTCCGAACAACTCAAAGCAGAGTACTTCTGCCTTTATTGCCTACATTAACATAAATTGTAAATACCACTGAAAACAAGTGTGTCATATGTCAACGTAAAATATTTTAAGTAAAAACTGAAAAAGTGTACAAATTGAAAAATGCAAGTCATGCTGCGGCAATTTGGAATCCATTGAAATGCTTAAAATATTTCTTTCACATTTTGGAATAGACCAGGATGCCGTTACCGATGAAAGCAGCAAGCACAGCAGTGGCGAATACTGCCAATATCCGTTCGAATAAGTGAAATTCTGGAGGCAACAAAACAAAAGGCACAAGTAACGAGAAACTAAAAAATCTAAGTAAAACGTCACGATATTGATGGAATTCGTACGTGATAGGCTGGCGTTTGCAAAGTAACGCCACTGGCGTGGTTGGAAAGCCGATGATAAATTCTCATTCCTCCGCTGCCAATTTTAATGTAATTTCCTACATGTGAGACGCTGAAGCTCAGAGCCAACAAACCCTAAACACAGGCGCGTCGTAAGCCTACGTTTACCGATGTTATTTTCTAGCGCACAACGTTTGTCAACTAATGCTGCAACTTAATGGCAACGCCACGGACGTAAAAGTGGCAACATCTTTTTTTGCGTTCAACTTCGTACGGCGGAGAGCCGTACGTAACGCCTTTTCTGCATATGAGCGGAAAAAATTTGTGTACAAATGTGACAAACTTGCAAATTTTTATGTAATTTCATACATTATTTGTTTTTGTGTTGAAATATTTCTGTCACGTTTTTATATTGAATATTGAATGTTGGCTGAAATCGGTAAAACACAAATATTTATTTGTCGTTTTAACGCGGAATGCACAGTTTTGAACACAATCGATTTCACGTAAAATTATACAAAACAATAAAAATCCACAGAAATTCATTGGGAATGAATTTAGAATAAAAGCTCTGCGCTGCTGCCGAATCTGCTTCTGCTGCCCCTGTTGCTGCTGCAGCTGCTGGTGCCTCTGCTACTGCTACTGACAGACGCTTAATTGAAAATCAATTGAAATTAAATTGAGTTTTCCTTTTATAGTCACTATTTTATTAAAATTGTTTATTAAGGCAAAGAAAAATGGTATTCGACAGGCAGGCACAAAGTAGCAAGCCATTAAAAAATTAAATTGATTATTTCATTTTAATATTTTAACAAATGCGTATATCTGAAATTGTTTTATTGTAAAATGTCAGTGATAACTATAAGATGCCAAAACCGACATATGTCCCACTATACTTTTTTTATTAAATGCATTTTAGTTTTGCAGTCTAAAAATATTTCATCATATTGTCTTATATCATATTGTCAGGTTAGGATGGAGTGGTGGCCTTATGCAACAAAGCTTACCCCAGTACAAATAATGGGCGGTTGAAATACCGCGGATAATCGTTGTTCATATGTCTGACCAGGATATCACTACACCAGATAAGTATCCGATATGTCTATTTACTTGGTTTGTTCTAATATTTGAGATATATCATATTTTTATGATTTTTTATATTTGGTCAGAAAGAGATGATGTGCTTCAAACTATACTTTTATGAAATCAACTGAATAACTTATTATATTTCAAGGGAACACTTGTTACAGTGGATCACCCAAACGATTGCAGACATTATTGAATAAAACTGTTTTAGGCACTTAAGCGCGTTTTATTAAGCAAAGAAAAATAAGATTAATGAAGTTAAAAGTTACCAAAAGGAAGAAGGTCAACACAAAAAAAAACACGAAAAAAAAAATTACTATCAAAAATGATTTAAGTCAAGTTTTTGTGTCTGTAAAAACTGAGACAGCTACATTCTAACTAGTACAAAAACAATGCTAAACCGATGGGTAGAACTCCATTAAAATGCCTTCATCCCGAAGTAACTGACATTAAAAAAATGGAACAAATATCTGCAAAACTGTTAGGAACTGCAAACTAATATAATTTTTTTGAATTTATTTGATGTGACTAAATAATAGGAAAACAAGGATATGACCAACCAATATAGGCTGATCTTTTTAAAAATGCTCGTATACGTCATCAGTCGTGGTAGCAAAGACAATCAAGTATTAGTGCAAAAGAATTATGTGTCCGACCCATAAAAATGAGAAATAAAACTGACTGTGTTAATTGGAAAGTAATATGCCTTCTCAACATCGTTTAAAGAACTCTCATGATATAATCGGTCATGTTCTATTCATATTCTCAGATGGCTTTATAATCGGTCACAACAAAAAACAAGCAGTATATTCACACAATATCAAACTAGCTTTAATTATCAACGATGTGTGATATTTCTATTATCGAAAAGATTGCAGAAAGATGATCATAGATTTTAAAGCAGTTTCATTCAGTAAAGAGAGAATTTATTATTCAAGCGGAGAACCTTAAAATACAAAACATTTTTAAAGTTACTGTGCGGTGAGGGCTTTTGTTGCCTGAGGTTATCATAATATGGCTTATAATCTTATTTCTCCAATAAAAAATCTAATATAATAAGTCATCCAAATTCATTACGCATAGAGTAAAGCACAAAATGCAAAGCGATGCATTGTAATGTTCACTTTTCAAGGTAGTACTAGGAAGAGCGATATGAGATGCCCGATTAAGATCAAGAAGAATAATACTAATAAACACATCACAAGTATTTCCTTATGCTGATGTTGTATTATGACCCGTTAGTCAGCTCAGCTACGAAAAAGATATACGCAACTATAACTAAAAACGCAGCAGCAAACATTGGGTTGAAAGTAAATGCAATAAAATTTAAATACTATAGGTTAGGTACTAATGAAGATTTTGAATAAACGAGCTACCACGTGTACCACGTGTGAGATGACTAACGAAAAGTTACCGACACCTGCATTAGATGGTTAATATATAGCCAACCTGGGTTGTAATAAAGACTCAAAGTGATAATGACGATGATGGTGTGAAAGTGAGGACTGTAAAGGAATGATAATGAAGAACAAAAAGTCTAATCACTTGTGTTGTAAAGGCATGCACTACTGCATATTTGATGTTATTTAAAATTTCATTTCGTTTGTTTTTTCAAATAAACTAAATAATAAAAATAAATTGTAATTCTTTTTTATTGCTGCTTAATAAAACTTTGATTTCAATTTTACTACTCAGATGGGTAGATGTTACTGTATTTACTACTTAACTTTTATTTACAGGATTTGTGTCTAGATGCATGTCATAAGACACAATCCTTACAATTTTTCTATTTAACTAGTTAATGTAACCCTATCCTTAGGCCCTTGGCATAAGGATAGGGTCCTTAAACTCTAGGCCCTATGCTCCACTGGGAGATAAGGATAACAGAGAGAGAGAGAGTTAATGAAACGTCAATTAATTACTAAATGATTAATTCAAACAAAAAGATATGTATGAAATCGTTAAAAATTTGTATTGAATTGTGGTACAGGTGCGTCTCAGCATTTTAGTCACTTTCGTAGCATTGTAATAAAACAAATAGTATCAAAAACGTAATATGTTTTCTAATTGCACAAATATTACTTGAAGGTACATATAAGCATAACCACCTATTGGCAGGCACTTTTAAATGACTGTAGTATTCTTTGACTCCACACAACTCTTAAGAAATCAATTTAATAACGATCATAGTTGACGCACTATCTTCTTCTTGTTTACAGCATCCTTTTTACTTTATGACCCTGCACATTTTTGCCACCTTGCATGCCTATAGGATCTGCAGAGTCATCATGTGCAACAAAAAACAAAAGTTTAAGTTAGGTTTAAAGACGAGTCTGTGCAGACTCTGTGCTAAACGGTTTCTGAGTTCTCAGTATCAACTGCGATATTATGTTGATATTAATATTAGTTTGTAATCATTCACGTAGAAAACTCTTACTCCTGGACCTGCGTATTTATCTAAATAGACATCTGTACATTTTATTTTTTCTTTAAAAGATGATTAATTGATAAAATCTCAAATGTGGTAAGATAATGCAATAATGTAATAAAATGCACTCACATACAACTATAAGCTGAGGTAGAATCAGTCCCATTTTTAAGATTTCCAAAAACGTTTGTTTTTAAACTATTATAAAAGCAATGAGAGTAAATACATGTTTAAAACAAAATGATAATTTTGTGCCAAATTATGAAATCATTGGGTGCCAAATCAGAACTGTACGTCGGATAACCCATCAAATCGATTTTTTGAATGTTTAAATACTCGATTCTTAAACGAGATGTGTAAGCACTTGCATTGTTTTAATGAAGATGGAGAATAATCCGACGGCGCTTGTTAGTTTTCCGTATTTCACTGAAGACTTCTGGTAAACAAATGGTTGTATACTATTCGGAATTGACCGTTTTACGTTCCTATAATGGTATACTCGTAGTTGCCATATGACTATATTCGGAACTATTTCTTTCGAAGCGCTTCGAGTGCGAACAACTTTTAATGGATTTAGCTAATCTTGAAATACCCATAGAGTCGACTTCTGTTTAGATTCCGGTTCATATGTATATATCCATAATTC
>NC_051846.1:138461321-138463285 GCF_002237135.1 Teleopsis dalmanni | reverse complement strand
TTCTTTGACTCCACACAACTCTTAAGAAATCAATTTAATAACGATCACAGTTGACGCACTATCTTCTTCTTGTTCACAACATCCTTATTATTTTATGACCCTGCTCATTTTTGCACTTTGCATGCCCATAAGATCTGCAGAGTCATCATGTGCAACAAAAACAACAAATACTTCCGCAGAGTTATCATGTGCAACAAAAAAAAAGTTTAAGTTAGGTTTAAAGGCGAGTCTGTGACAGACTCTGTGCTAAGCGCTTTTTGAGTTCGCAGTATCAACTGTGATATTATATTTATATTAATATTAGTTTGTAATAATTCCTTGGACTCCTTAAGTCTAGCCGTCTTAAAATGGAAACTAAAAAGTGATCATGTAGAAAGCTCTTACTCCTGGACATGCGTATTTATCTAATTAGATATCTGTACATTTTATTTTATCAAATGTGGTAAAATAATGCAATAATGTAATAAAATGCAGTCACATACAACTATAAGCTGAGGCAGTCCCACTCGTAAGACTTCCAAAAACGTTTGTTTTTATACTATTATATGGTAAAAGCTATGAGAGTAAATACATGTTTAAAAACAAAATGATAATCTTGCACCCAATTGTGAAGTCATTGTGTGCCAAATCAGAACTGTACGTCGGATAACCCATCAAATCGCGTTTTTGAATGTTTAAATACTCGATTGTTAAACGAGATGTGTAAGCACTTGCATTGCTTTGATGAAGATGGAGAATGATCCGACGGCGCTTGTTAGTTTTCCGTATTTCACTGAAGACTTCTGGTAAACAAATGGTTGTATACTATTCGGAATTGACCGTTTTACGTTCCTATAATGGTATACTCGTAGTTGCCATATGACCAGTTTTCCCCGAAAAAACAAGGAATTATTTCTTTCAAAGCGCTTCGAGTGCGAACAACTTTTAATGGATTTAGTTAATCTTGAAATACCCATAGAGTCGACTTCTGTTTAGATTCCGGTTCATATGTATATATCCATAATTCATCACATGTTACAATCTTATATACTCGTACGTTTTTTGAAGCACCCCCATTGTACTTCTTTAGCATTTGCGTGCACCAATCGGCACAAAAATCTTTTTGAAATTTGGCCAAATAATGGGGGATCAAACGAGAACAAACCTTTCTCACGGCTAAATGATCATGCAATATCTTATACTCGTATATGCTGGTGAAACTAATGCCTAGAGTTCCCTCAAACAATGCAACAACTGATTTTGGGCGAATCAGTTGTTCTCGAATTTCGTCAGTGAGCGAATTAAAATCATTGCATCAGCGATTCACATTGGCGTGGCAAAGGATGGAGCTTCTACGCTATATGTGAAAGTAAGTTTATTGACGTACTCTTGTCTTGATAATCCATGTCGGAAGTCGTTACAATACATCGCACGAAGATTTTCTCGTGTTAATTCTGTTTTTGCGAGAACACTTAATTTACAAATCACTGTAAATAAATATGGACACATCAGATGACACCTGACAACAGTCAGTGTTGGAAAGGCTCAAAATATAAATAGTGACCCTCGTACCATTTATTGGATTTGTTTGTTTTTGTCAAGTTGAAGGCTAATATTGAATGAAATGCATTGAATGCTGTATCTGCAAGATGTCATATCTCGCCATCAGAGCGTTGGCACAAGCATACCACGAAGTACTCCTCTCAAATATATCCCAACAGAAGCATGAAGTATTTTTATTTGTCAATACTTTCACTGTATTTTATATCTAAAAATATATTAATTCACTTTTTATGTACTTTATTTGGATTGCTCGTATTGCTTTTTGTTGTTTTTGAACTTTTTATTTTATTTGATTTTATTTTATTTTACTTTGTTTTATTTTTTAGCACTGCATCAGTTGAAAGTGTTCTTCATTACTTTGCCATTCCGCCAAGTGCTTTGCATCCAACTCCATGTGTGATTATTTTGTATCATTCTGTGTA
>NC_051846.1:138452005-138461221 GCF_002237135.1 Teleopsis dalmanni | reverse complement strand
AAAATTAAAATATCTCTATTTCTTCTATATTATCCAATTCTTAAACAATATTAATTATTATAGTTTAAAAAATTTATAGTGAGAAATTAAATAATAATTATTTGGATTAGTCTTAAAGATATGATAAGGTACTATTGGGGTACTGAAGTGAATATAGTTTTGCTATAAACCATATCAACATACAGTTTTGAAATTAAATCCGATATCTAATTATAAGGACAATTGATTGAAGAAAACCATTGCACGTAACGGATATATTAACGCAAATAAATGTGTATTATAATGCCATTAATCAATATACAAGAATATTTGTTTCATATTTTCCTGACTTTTATTAAAGTACTTTCACTCAGCTAATGAATTATGAAATACAGCAAGTTCTTCCAATGATTTTGTTTAACATCATTCAGAAGATATTAAATGTAATTTCGAGGAAGCGTTAAATAACTTTACGATTTCTTTACTGAATTCATAATAAATAATAAAAAAATAATAATAATATGAAAAGAGAAGAGAAGAATTAAAATGTGAAACAAGTAAAAAAAATTATTGTGGTTTCATGTTTTATTTTAATTAAAAAATTCTTATTTTATTTCACATTTTTCATTCTTTTTAAAAAGTATTTAAATACATAATGAGATCTTCTTTAAACATAAAAGGCATGGATTGCTCGCTACCTTTGCTTTTGAAATGGCCGCATTCACATAGCAGTATCTTTGCAAAAGTGGTGCATAATGAAGGTCAAAATGAGAGGTTGCTCGTTTGGAGAGGAGACCACTGTAAAGGGAACTGGGAAACTGGGAAACTTTTATAATAATGAGTAGTTACTTATGTGTATCCTTTTTGTGCTGAGCTATTCAATCTTTTATTTTGTGAATTGCACAAAATACACAAAAGACACGGTTAGTTTACAGCAGTTAAATATGACTACTTGCCATGTTTTGATACTTAAATAGAAGTTATTAAGCATTTAAGTGTAATTGAGGTAATTAAGTTTTAAATGCTGGAATAGTAGAAAAGTGCAAATAGAAAATGTTTGTGGCTGAATTGCAACAATAAATTAATTGCAATAATTACTTCAAAGCAAAAATTTGAAAAAAATACAAGATTGTACAACATTTGTTTTCAGAATAACTGAAATACTCGTGTTGTTGAAGATTGCATATATTTTGAACTTCTGTTGCTTTGGCTATTTTATAGTTAATATGTAATAATTACTATAAAGTAACCAGTTAAAAATTACAACTTACCTGATGAGACAGATTGCCCTAATAATATAGTGTGTCTTTGTAGAAAAGTACGGCGCACAAAGTCTAGATTCAAATACCATTATGGTCTGGTCTAAAATCAGTCTTAAGTGGACTCATCCTCAAATCGTTAAATCCTTAAAAAATATTTTTGTTTCCTTTTGCGGATGCCACAATAATTGACAGATATCAAGTCTGACTCTTATTCCAAGTCCAGGTCTTTAAGCACACATACCCATTGGACAATGACATATAATATTGCCGACTTTTGTCCGACTCAAGATAATAAGTATTGAATGATTAGAAGATAAGGAATAATTCGGTAATGGGTGATTACAGCAGATATATAATATAAAAATAGATATTAAACAATGCTTAACCCAATCTTCCATACAGTTTTCGTAGGCCCGTGCAGGTATGGCTTTTAGTTCCTTCAGCGAATTCTCTTTTACCGTTTCAATCGACTCAAAACGCTTACCATGCAGTGGCAATTTGAGTTTCAGGAACAGGAAAAAGTCGCACAGTGGTGACAGTGGTGTGGTGGTTGGTCAAAAAATCGCGTACAACAAGAGCCGTGTGCGATGGAGCATTGTCGTGGTGAAGAATCCAATTGTTGGCTTTCCACAAATCTGGTCTTTTCTTACGGATAGACTCACACAAATGCCGCATTACGCTGAGGTAATATTCTTTACTGACGGTATGACCCTGTAATTGTTTGGTTCGTTTCCGAAGCGACATTCGCTCGATTGTTGACTGGTTTCGACGTCATACTTATAAACCCGTGTCTCATCAACTGTTATGATACGTTTCATGAATGTTGAGTTGTTTCCATGCTCAAAAATCATTTCTTCACACACGTTCTTTCGGTATTCTTTTTGCAAAAAATCAAGGTGTTTCGGTACAAGTCGAGCTGCAACGCGTCTTATGCCCAATATATCATGTAGAATGTGGTGAACGGATCCATTGGAGATGTTTAAGTCACAAGCAATCTCCATTTCAGTCATACGAACTTGATTTTTGCCACGTTTTCTTCTGTATTTGATGTTGATGAACGTACAGAACGAGGCAAATCTTCGATCACTTCACGACCCCCTTTGAATGATTTATACCACTCGTATGCCTGTGTTCGAGACATAGAAGAGTCCCCATAAGCTTTCTGCACAATTTTCAATGCTTCAACACATGAAATTTCGTTCAAAACACAAAATTTCAAACAAACTCGTTGTTCAACTGAATTTTCCATAGTAAAAATCGCTAACTGCACTTGAAGTAATCTCGAATTAACAGCTGCTGTAAACAAACTAATTGACAGATGGCGCTCAAATTTGTACCAAATGTCAAGAAAGGGTGTACCAACATAACAAAAAAAAATTTTGAAAATGGTCTGTTACTTAAAGAGTAGTTAACAAAATCCTTAACAAAATACTTTTTGAGCAGAAGGTATGAAATGATACCCAGCTGCGTATTATTAATATTATTATATTATCATTAGTTTATACTCATTCTCTGACTCAATTTCGATCCATAGTGAGGAACAAAAATGGTGTCTATAGAATATAATTGAGTCTTTAGTTCTTCTACAAAGTTATCTAAACAAAACTGGGATCTTTAGCCATCATTTTAAATCTGTATACTATTATGACAGTAAGGACTTATTAAACCATGTGATCATATTTTATAAAGCCATTTATTTAAAATAATGCATAATTTTTTCATTTTCTTAGAACTTTTAAATTAATTTTCTTCACATATAGTGTTAAGATAAAAAAATTTAATACTTGCAACTATGATTTCTATACATATGCAGAAAATGAAATAAAAAGAATATATCTATGTGCAATTATCTTTCTTATCAGTTCAATATATACATTATTTATTATATTATTTTTGTTTGAAATCTTTAACCTGATATTTTTATATAAATGTAGATGTTTCTTGAACTGTAATTAAAAACAAGCCATATAATACATTTAGTTGAAATTTGTTTTTTTTTGTTGCAATTTACTATTAATTTGGTATGTAAATGTTATCACATATTCATAAATTTGATTTACATTGCATATTTTATTCCTTTTTTAAAACGTTCATTATATTTTTTTTCTTCTAATTAGCACAGAATTAATCATTTTATTTCTTACGTAATATAAAAATGATTAAACATAATTTTCCATTAATATTGAATGAATCAATTACTTTCAACACCCGAATATTTTAAAAATTTTATTCTCGTTGCAATTGTCAAAGACAAAAACTGTATTTTATTTTTCATATGTCAAGCCACTTTACATATTTGCAACATCACGCTACCACAACGTTGACAACAATTGCAAATATCACTTGTCACATCCCCAATGATACTTTTGACATAGCGACAAATTGTCAGCCTCAACCAAAAATGTTTCAAAAGGAGGCCCAAATTTTGACGGCGGTGGCAGAGTACATTGCACTGAAATGCTGTTTTTGATGTTGGCAGTTTTGGTAAACTCATCGCCTTTCAGCACTTTGCAACATTATTTCTGAATGCCTCATCTCGAAAAATTTCCCTCAAATGACTATTTTTCATATTGCTGTATCATTTGGTTTACACTCTGTTCTGTTTCTGCGAACTTTTTCAGCTTTTGAGGATTCCTAAAACTGCATTTCAGCACGTCCCAATGCAATCCATGAAATATGTGGAGCCCACGCAAATTTTTCCGTAGGCTGTTGTGTTGGCGGTTGTGTTCATAAGCGCATCAAGTGGTGTTGCCAGCGTATTTGTCACGCATAAATGCGCTGAAATCACTAAGTTGCCAACTGGCTCCAGGCAACCGAGCAACACACTCTATTGGTTTTCCATACTTTATAAGAGAATAACCAAAAATTAAAATGATTTAACTGTTTCAAATATTATAAAGATGCATTAAATCAAAGTATTTATGTTTATGGCAAATAAAGAACGATATAAAGAGATTACTGTTAAGAATTTGTATATCCTCTAATAGATATTAGCTGAAGATCACCACTTATTTACGGTATTTACGGTCAACTTTTTATATGTTGGATCAGTTATGATATCAAAAGAATTGCTACAACATATAAATATCATTTTTATTGCATATTATCTTAAATTATTATACTTGAAATATCAAAATGGTAAGCAAAAAATTCAATTAATTAATAATAATAATAAAAATTTTTGTTGTTACAATTTCACTAATGTTCGACAAAAACCTCTATATTGAAATATATAGTTTATATTAAAAATTTAGTTTCCTTCATCAAAACGGACATAGATTTTTAAATTAATTAAATTATTATAATATTACATTTAAAAAACTAAAATTTTGGCTGATTGCGTATAAACTAAAAACACAAAACAAATTGTAACAAACAAAATATATAGAAAATTGAAATAAAATTGAATTTCATAAAACGCAAAATAATTGAAACCAAATAAATAACAAAATTTCATACATATAAAAATAATGTTCCCAAAAGATTAAATACATTTTAACGAAATCAAATATTTATTGCATAAAAGGATAACGGAATGAGCAGCTCAAAAAATTGGTATTTGAATTAATAATGAAATCAAACAAAAGTTCCACCAACAACAACAACAACAACAGCAACAACAACAATAACAGGGATGTACAACAAAAAATGTAGGCATGTCATCTGCTGGAGCAACAACAATTTGCAAATATTCAAGAATTAATTAAATTTGCATAAATAAATCATGTAGAAATGCATATGTGAAAGCATCTACCACCACACATACACACGTATTCTAGTATGACCATGAATGTGCAAGCGTTCATTTAAAATTCACACACACACACACACACACTCACACACACATATTCACAAAGAAGCGGATACATTAGTGTATAGAAATTTAAAGAGCCAAACAATCGCCTGTTACAATAACAAAACTAACAATGCCAACAAATACATCATGTTCTTTTCAATTGAGCTTAGGCATAAATCATGACATCCGTTTCCGGTGTTTCATAAATCATTTTGAAATTTGTGGTTCTTATTTAATTCATAAGCAAAACTTTCGAAATTATAATATTAACAGAAAAGTAACTTCAGCATTAAACTAAATTTTCGCCAGGAGAGTAGCTCAGCAGAGTAGCTCAGCAGAGTAGCTCAGCAGAGACGTGGCAACAAATTATGACAACATAATCAGCAGAGCGGACTCCGAATTTCAATTATAAAATGAAGAAGGACATGAGATTGTTTTTAAATTAGTTCACACCTGATGTAGTAAATTGGACCAGCGTTGCGGCCTGAAAACTAAGTTCATCATATAAGAAAATGATTAAATCGTTTTAACAACTAAAAAATTGATAAAGTTGCTCTGAATTAATTTGAAGTCAATTTCGTGAATCTAAATTCCTTTAGATATCCTTATTGTTTGAACAAAGTTTACTACATCACGAACTTTAATTCGTAGGCAACATTAATTAAAATTTTTCTTTCTTTGCGTAGAAATTTTTAATGAGTTTTATTTCCACGTTAAAGGATCTCTTTGCCGTCTCACGTTTATTCCATTAATAATTAATCGGGTTTCTTTAAAGATATTAAATATGTGCATATTTTCTAACAAAAACCGCTAAAAGTATTATATTGCAGCAGCATGTTTTCTACGCACACTGTACGAGGGGAACTACCTTTGATTCTCATATTATAAAATTTGAAATCAGACACCGAAAATGTTGTTGCTTCCAAGAGGATCTAAGATAAAATGTGAAAAAACAAGCTAAAACTGTTATAATTACACTGATTATATTAACGAGTAAAGAAACGCGTTATGTAGAAGGGAGAATATTTATAAAGTCACTGCTATAAGTATTTGTGGATGATATATTTTAATATTTTGTTTAAACGATAGTAAAACTGCCGAGCACTTGAGCTCATAGTTTTCCTTATTGATTTATTTCGAATGTATAACACAATTATTTTTAATGTATTTTAATCTTTATTTCTTGTTAATCGTTTTACATAAATCTAACTATTTTCAAGTGACTTTTATTACTGTTAAATTATTTGCTGCAAGGCGTTGTTACTCGTTGAACGATAAAACCAAAAAGAAAGTTTCTTAGCTTAAAACCCAAAAGGGAAGCTGCTCTCATGTCCCTAATCTAGCTTAAAACAGGCTTCATTCAAACCGCTAGCTTCATTCAAACCGCTGGCTTCATTCAAACCGCTGGCTTTTGTTGCCAAACCGCTGAATACTAGTGTTTGACAACATTAAGTTGGTGAAGCCTTTAAAGTTAAACCAAGCCTTACGTTAAGGAGATTTAACACTCACATTGCTGAAGATAGAATTTAATGTAATCCCATTCTGTAATTGTAGTAAAATTAAAAACTAAATATCATTTTAAGAGACAATTCCAATGTGTTAACTTCAATGAGTTAATAACAAAATATATTGAAATTAAATGTGATTTACACAGACAAGGCAGCAAATTAAAATTAAATACTAAATATAATATAATAAAAGTGAAGATGTTAGCTTTGGGTTTGTCGAAGCTTAAATACCCTTCACACAAAATCTTAAATCTACACCGACGTCTCATTTATGTAATAATATATACATATGTCTTGTGAAGTCAAAGGAAAGCTACGTTAGCCAAACCATTTCGCAGAAACCTGTGAAATCTTGATATATATGAATTCCAGAAATATTTAACCGAAAAAACAAATTATTAAAAGTGTTGAACTTCAGTCTAGTACTTAAGTGAAAATATCAGGGTGTATTGAATTAAGACGCAAAGTATGGAAAATATTGGATAAATAAACGTTTTTGTCTCGTTTTCTGCTTGAGTTTGTTGATGCGCTAATCTAGTTCGTATTTTCCTGAAGGCTTGAAATAATTGTCGGTTTAAGGATAATATGAGATAATAAATTAATTCTTTCGGAACTACTTTAATTAATTATGTCGAAGTAATGATGCAGAAGTCAAAACAAAATTAGAATTAAAGACATATACACCTAAAAAGCGGAGAATAGTGCCCATTTCCTCCGGTTGATGGCAGCGGTGACAGTAAGTTTTATGAGAGATTTCCATATTGCGGCCCGTCCATATTTACTCTACTATTTACAGTAAGTATCTGTAAGGAGAAAAATGACATTGAATGTTATAATACATAATATGTTATGTTGAATAAATTATTATACTTTCAAATTATTATATAGATATGATAACTTTTACCATAGTTAACAATAACTTTGTGTAATTTATGCACTCCAACACATTCTTCAATGATATATTTAATGAGTAATTAAGATTTACTATTAAGAAATGATAACTGAATATTTTTTAATGAAGTTTATATTAGGCTTTTAACAAATTTCTAAGTTCGACGTCTGTTTGATTAATTTATAAATAGTAAAAATGAAAACAATACGATTAGCTTAAGCGTGGTGCAAACTTATGAATGTTGTTTATGAGATATTTTAAAAATTCTTAAATAATTTTAGATAAATCAAACGTTCTATAAATACATGAATTTGCTTCACATATTCTCCATCTTAGTGAAAGATTTGATTTTTTAAAGGCCAATTGTCACACCCAATGTTTCTGGTATTCAGCTTGCTCGATGACACAACAATCGAGACAATATAATTCGGTTGGAGCGTTTCTGCTGTAAAGACTAAAGAGCCGAAAAGAATAAATTTTCAATTTGCTGTTATGGGTAGAAACAATAAAGTATTCTTCATGAGCTAACCCCACGCAGCGGAAATTCGACAATTCAATTTTAATACACAACAGGAAACAATAAACAAGGGATTGAATGACTTTCAAGTTAAAGGATTAGCGGACGACTACTAGTGTGAGTCTACCGCTTTCGTTAACAATGGAAACGCACGTGAACGCGTCATTGGCATTTTTATTGGGCGTATAAACTTCTGTTTCTGGCACTTTTTATAAGTTCGCTTGAAATAGGACAATTTTCCTTAAAAAAAATGGAGGATGAAAGGTGGTTACTGCGCTACGATTAAATAGCTAAAAAGATGATTATTAATAAGAAATATTTAAATTGCTTGCAAAATACGGTGTAAAAACAAAGAATCAAGTATCCTTAATAGAATTCTTCTAGGAATCTGCTTATATAATCTTAATCGCAATTTATACTCAAATAAATTCAATTATATACAAAAATTCGTATTCTCATAATATTTATATAATAATACTTATATTACTGTTGTCGTCACTTTAGAGTACGTATTCAGAAATTTTAAAACCTTATTGTAGCATCCATAAAACATGAATCACATTTTTTCTCAATGTTTCCCAATTAGGTAGCATTAGGTATTTTCATTCAAATTGCTTCCTAAAGTAATTTTTCGGTTAGAATTGTATTTAATATATTAGACCCCGCCTTTGAGGTTTTGGGTCTTTTGGATCAAAACCGTTATAGAAGTCCCGGTAAATATTTTGCGCTCAATGCTTGAACTTATAAGCATACTTTGAACAATTTTCTTTCTCTATTTTCTTCTGTTGAAGTATTATTTTCTCTATTCAGATTGTTCTGGTGACTCTTAAGTTTTGTTCTAAACTTCCATTAGAAACAAAAACTTTTAAAATTCAATTACTGACATGCTTGACGAAATCTTTCGAGACAACGGGCCTTTGAAGTATTTTAATTACATCTTTTTAAGGTCTAACACTCTTATGTTATTGGTCTTCAATGAAAATATATAGCATCATGTGCATACAGATTTCCTGTTTGTCTAAGTCTTTTTTCAAAACTCAAGAGGCACACGTCTCAGTAGCTCATCCTAGTTTTTGATGAGTTTTTACAGTGTTCGCTTCAAAAAATTTCTTTGACTTTCCAATGTGTTCTGATAGTGGTGTTCGGTTTGCCAAAGTTCTAACGACAGTCACAGAATAACGCAAATCAAAAGAAAAGGAAAAGTTTCTGTGACACTTTTAACTATTTTATCAAACAAATTCTCATCTGCTACTATTTCGTCA
>NC_051846.1:138431503-138451905 GCF_002237135.1 Teleopsis dalmanni | reverse complement strand
AAGGACATGAATTTAGTATTGTAAGTACAGTAGATGTTTCATATTCTAACATATGTAACAAATACTGGAGAAAAACTGAATACAAAAGAGAATTTCTCGCTTAAATAACATCTAATATATCAAAGAAAAATGCTGAAAATAGGCTACTGAAAACACAGTGTGTAATAATATATTCAAACTGTATATAATCATATATTTTAAAATATGATAAATGAAGTACCGATAAATAAATTGAAGATATTTAATATTTAACGTACCGATTTGACTTAACGAATTTATCGATTTAACTAATGGGATCTGCAGAAAATCTTTCGTTAAATTGGTCGGCTTCTATATTCAAATCAAATCACTATATATAATTGTTTTATGCTGGATAGTTACGTAGAGTGAACTGCATTTGCATTCTAAGAGGTTCTTATTTTATTCGAATTATATGATATTCGAACCATTCAGCGATTAGAAATATTTCAATTTAAGACGAATAGTTCAAATTATTCGAACTGTTAACTTGTGATTAATTAATTTTTTTAGAAGGAGCGAATTTGTTAAAAAACTATACGAAATTCAGTGAAGTTTATTATAACTCTGCACTACTAAAGTTTGAAATTCAAGATAGTTTATACCGGCTTTGCAGAACCCACAAAATGATATTTAATATATATGTATTCATATCTGAGGACCAACTATTTTATAAGATGAGGATGGTAATATTTTATTTCTATAGCATATTTTCGTTACAAACTTTCTCGTTAAATAATCTAAAACTTCGAAATTATAACGTTAATAGTAATATTTCGTCACTTGTAGATAATAACCATTCTTAGCGATCAGTTGTTTAATAAAGAAATATCTAAGATATTACAGAGTTAAAAACTATTTTCTTGAAAATTACATAAACAGTTTTATCTTTGAATTGTTCATATTTAACAATATAAAAACGATTAAAACTTGATTGAAGCCACTAACTATCTCGTGTTTTGACTATATTTGTATTATTCTATAATGAATCCTACTATATTGTTGTAAGATTTTTTGGTTTTTCCTTAACAATTGCATTTAATTACCTCAGGTCATATTTAAAACAGTAGATTGTTATTATTCTCTGATGTAAGATTTCATTTAATAATTTATCATGAGGGGATAGTCTTTTATAATGACATGTGTACTCTCGAGTCATTATATTTTAACTCTTTGATTTGTTGTTATAAATGTAACGCTTTAGAAGCTTTAATTTTTTGATTAATAACTTATTTTTTGAAAATGTTTTTAAATGTCAATATCGCACCTAAATTGCCTTTCCTTCTTTTGATTTCATAATCAAATGCTGTGAGTGCTACTTTAATATACATATTCATTTAAAATTTGTTACTTTAATATGTTTAGTATTTAAATAATGGGAATAGAATTCAATGAAACAGTTTGCACGGAAACGAAAATGTAGTCAATTTGCCAGCAAGAACTCAAATCCCAACCGTAAAAAATAAAAAGGACAATTGCATATTTGCAGTCCGTCGAAGCATCTGCAAGCAACATTTTTTTAATGGTTTTGGGTACTTGTAACCTACTAAAAACTTTTTACAGAGAATTTGATGTGCGGCACCCCAGTCGCACACAAAGAAAATTTAAAAGTCAGTATGTAAAATTACACAAAAAGGATAACAATAAAGTAGAAAAACGTGTAAAATTGTTACAATGGAAAAGTACAAAATCACAATGTAGGATATGTGCTTGCAGTGGTGTGCAGGCATCTGGAGCGATCGATGTGTGACTGCACTGGCGCTAGCAATGTGAAGGGACATTGGAAACGCGTATGTAAAACGCAAAGCCCAATGACTGCATATGCAGTTTTCACGACACGGTCTGCACACTTCTTTTTCGCATCCACATTGTGATGTTTTTCCTTTTGATTTTTAACCGTTATTCCTTCGTCCTTAATGTAATAGGATACACGCTTTTATGTGCAGGTGACGTCCGACTAGGCACTCGGGTATCATAAGATTCTTTAACAGAATGTCAGAATTTGAACAAAGCTAACGCCAATGTCTGTCATTATCCTGTGATGATATTTTTTGTGTGTAGATTTTGTATTAGAAATGTGCACAGAACGCCAACCTAAGCAATGGAGATAAAATTTATTGTCCATACTATTTCCTTCTGTTTTTCTATTTGTTATTGTTTGCATTGCGAGCAAAGCTGCTCACATTAACCCGGTTGTTAACGCTTGGTCGCTGGTATGTCCTTCCAGGTTGCCTTTTCATTGAAATTAAGAAAAAATTTGATTGCTCTCTGGTTTGCTCATAATATCCTTGAAAGATTTGGATTAAGATATATAATGAGAAACTTAGCTACAGGCGATTATATGTTAAAATAGTCATAATGTTTGCGAGTAAATTATAATATGAAAAATAAAAGAAATAATAATAATAGCAAAATGCTAACTTAATAGTTCGTTCTGTCTTCCTAATGAGAGCAGAATTGATTTCAATTTCTGATTAATAATGGGGTCGCAATGGTAACACAAAGCACGCTTGTTCAGTTCTATGTATCTTGTCGAGGAATCATTAATAATTGAACAGAAAAACTTGTTTTTGACTTTGGTTCATTAGAAATTCTAGTTCATTCTAATAATTCGCTTGTAGCTCCAAAGGGAATCGTACTTAGAAAAATGTTTTTGATCAGTGCTTGGTTATCTTTGGGCCGCACATATTAAAACTGTTTTTTTGTGTTTTTTACTAGGATAGATCTCAAAACATAAAAGTTTATAAACCCAATAGAAAGCCAACGCAATTTCTAATGTTCATTACTAAAACTCTTAAATAGACTTTTTGATCAGTTTTAGAACTGTTATGTTAGTATACTAGTAAATAATGTGAGGGCATGTGACTCTGCAGCTGCAGGTGCAATTGTTAATACTACTCATATTTTTACATTTATGTACAGATCAGTTGCATCAAATGCTATAGTTTGTTTCGTTTTGAAAGTTGCAGACATGTAAGTTCCACTACTAATTGAAATGTGAACCATATAATGTATAGCATTTAGCGAAGGCAACACTTTGTTGCGTGTTGTTTCAGTTTAAAAGAAAACTATATATTATCACCAATTTGCATAAAGAAACCTTAAAACTGCAAGATTAACACTCTTAAACTTTGCCTTAAAAACTACCACGGGTTCGCATAATGTAAGCAGCTCAATTTGAATTCAATTCTCAAAGTAAAATCATTTGTCTGGTGTGTCACTATGTCCACACATCTAACCTCATTAGCATCATTTTAGTATACCTCTTTAGCGAAATGAGGAATCAGCTTTCCCTTTGTTGATTTTTTGCTATTCCTTCCCACACTGGGATAGTATATTGTTTTAGGTAAATTTTCTTACCACAACAACCATGGGTTCACAGTTTCTATCACAATAGTTTATTCCATCAACTATGAGATTTGTTTAAGTCTTAATTACGTGATTTAGTGTTATTTGATAACCTTTGAAAACAAGCAGTCTCAAGTTCTACTCTTACCATGGTTGAGCTTATTAGTGTGCCATTCCCAAGTTCCAGAGAATGTTACTTTGTATAAAAAATCTCTCTTCATATGTGGTATATAGAAATAGAATTTTTTTAATATTGGGATACTTCTCATTACTTAAAGTTATTTTACAACATGTTGGGACAAACCAGATGCTATTTTAATTTGTTTCAACATTTCAAGTGCTCCAGAGAAAATGTAACTTTGAGCTGGTGTTTGAGTATTGAGCTGGAACTGTCCTTTAGATTGTGCAAGACAGATCTTCATAGCAAACGCGATGAAGTGCTTGTTGTGTGTCAAGCCCGATGACAGCGCAGTATTTTCTGTGTTTAAAGCATAGCCAGTAGCCTGTACTATAATGGTTCTTTGACTAAAAATCAAAAGGCTTATAGGCATATTCATATATTTAAATGATAGTTATGAAGATTATAAATAAATGGAATGAAATTTGTATATGAATATATTTTACTGGTGTTAATGCATTGAATATTTTCAAATAACAATTTAAATTGAAATTAAATTCTCATTCTATTTATTTTACTGTTATTATACGAATACACATTCAAGATATTCTTAAATGTATTTGTTACCATTTATGGCATATTTTTTGTGAAAATCAAATTGCAAACTACTGAATATTTTAATCTGCTATGAGACATTTCAACGAATGTGTGCAGGGCTGCTTCCTTTCATCATCAACAAAATACTTTTGTAAGGCAGGTGGTGAAAATGTTTAGCATAATATTCACTTAGATTCCGTTACTGTTTTTACTTTATTCTAATCACGTTGCAATTTAATATTTGTTATTCAACACGTTGTGTTTTGCAAAATACACGTTGAAAGTGAGTACGGTACGATAACCTACGTTCCAACTAATTCTATTACCTCCCACACTTCCCTCCAACCACATACAAAGCATACGAACTCGGACTAACAGACAGGAGCCAGCTTCAGTAATCAGTGAGATTGTAGCGGAAGTAATGTCACTCCAGTGAGCAGAGAAAATGAAATTGGGATTCCCGTTTGCTGTGAAAAAGGCAGCGAACCCGCAATGGAAACAACAATGAAATATTGAAATTGTTCATATGAACTAATTTTATTAAACAAAATCACGTACGAAATGTTTAAAATAACAAAACTTTTGTAAATTTAAAGTAATTGATTTATTTTATTAACAATGCCAGATATTTACTCTGTGGCAGAATATAAATGAGTTTGTTGAAGGTTTCAATCTGAAGGGTTCATTTTTTAAATGGGTTAGTATACGTATTTAAAAGTTAACCTCCAATTTTTAATTTTTAACATTCAATTGTAAATTCAAGTTATTGCATTAGAAGAATATCAACAATAAAAAATAATTCCAGTTCAAAATAAGAACGTTTTTAATGCTTACATAACTTAGCAAATTAGTTTGGGGATTTTAAAGATATTTCATTATTCAGACATCTTGGAGTGTTTTATTTTTTTTTTATATATAAGTATCAGAATGATATTTACTCGTTTCGAAAATCATTGAAGATGTCTCCATGGTAGATGTAGCACATATGAGTGAACTTTTCCTTATTCTATCTTTTTGTTTTTTCTATTAGGTGTATTGCTTATCCCTACTAAAGAAAAGTTGGAGAAAAATAAATCTGCAAATGATTGCATAAATAAATACTAAGCAAATATACAAGTACTGTAAATTTATAAAATATTACTTTGAAAATTTAATTCATAAAGAAATAAAGGAAGCGTCACGCAAATACAAAACCCAAAGTACACAGATTTAAACGGACGATCAAAGTCACATTAAAAGTAATATGATTTATAAATATACTATATCATTGTTTGATAATATACAAAGAAAGTGCACAGAAGAGCTTAATGCTCAATGTGCTCAATTTAGATCTTATAAGACAACCAGAGTTAAGATGATAAAAGCTTCAACTGTCCAAAATTCCAGAAAACTGTTGGCCTCCGGTCGAGTTTTTTAAATAATAAAAGACGAAAATTTATAATTTTTTGAAATTCTCTTTAATAAGATATACAAGACCGATATATAGCTGAACTATTAACTGATATGAAAGTCTAATTTTTCCAAAATTCCAAGAAGTTGGTCTTACGAGTTATGATTTAACTCTATTTTTAAAAAATTTTAATGACCTTTTGCTTCTTAAATGTGAATAAGTTATAGGACACATCCAATTTGATTTAAGCAATCGTTTGAAACTCGTGAAGTATGCAGGTTTTAGTCTGAGAAACATATCTAAATATAATTCATACACAACTCAAAAGCATTATTATACTATATATACAAAACTAATAGAAAACACTGCTCGTTTGTGATGTCTCAGATACTAGGTCCGTTATACATTATTGTATAGTGTGTAGGCGTGGACAATGAAAATTAATTTTACGAACAAACCGTTTATGCGATGTTTGCTGCTGACGAAGCGGTGAATCTTGAAAAAACCTAACAAAAGTAGAGAGCTGCTTTTGAGAATAAAACATCATAAAATGTAATATTTCGGGAATATAATGCGGAATTTTTAGTATTACTTATGTCAACTATAGTGTAAAGCAAAATCGAGGAACCCATGATATAGGAAGAAAAAAAATGACTTATGGGTCTAAGTGTAGTTCGGTCTAAGAAATATTAGGCAATATAAGTGTTTTAAGAAGATGGTGCCACAAGCCACAACAATAGAAATGGATTTAGTGCTGTATTAGAATACTAGATTAATTTGCAAGGTGCAAGCGAATGAGAAGAAAACTAAAATTTTTTGATGTAATAAGTTTAAAATCCATCGGTAATGCTTGTTTATCAGTTGAGTTTTCCGGTAATGTTTTTCAGTTAATGTTATACAGAAATCTTTTATTCTGATGTAAAATGATTGAAATTATTGTTTTGGCAGTAAAATAACTTCAAATGCTGAAACAACAATCACAGTCACTTCGGAAACAAAAAATGATTTACAATTCCACATAGAACTCTGGAAAACTTGGCAGGGCGTTCGATTCCAATGCTCGTATTTTCCTGTTCCGTTGTGGTAAGCCAACAGGACTTTAATGTTCGCATGCGTTTAAATTAATTTTATTTCTAAAATGACTTTTATTTGCGCCATAGGAATAATACTATATTGTGTATGCGAGGCTGTATCGACTAGGCACTTGCGGTTTTAATTCAATACTTCAATGCTCGTGATTTCATAACCATAAGTTGCCGTCGCATCTGCCGCAGGAAGAATTTTCCTATTTTTTCGTAGTTAACCAAGTTGTGGCGTGAACTTTGAAAATTTCATTTAACTTGAAGGTCCTTTATAAAAATTTTAAATAGGTTGCTAACTGAAGCTCAGTGTGGTGTAGCAATAAACGAATTTATAGGCACAGCAGCCGAGCAGTATGCGGCAATGCTAAAAATTAATTATCACACATTTTCAAATCAGTAGAAAATGGATTAGAAATTTTACGGAAATAAAGAAATTGAACGAAATTTAATTAAACTTTGCACTTTGCAGTAAAATCTACTAGGGTTTCGGATTTGCGCGTATTCTGAATTACTGCTTTTATTTAAGGTTAATTAATATTGAAACTTTTTCAAATCTTAAACCTTAGAACACAAATAGCTGCTTAGTTCAATGCATATGAATTGAAAAGTTATTTACACATTGGTAATGAAATATTTCGGTAATAAGTCTATTTTAGAACGATAAAAAAAATTATTGTGTTTCACAATTGAACCAAAACCAACAATAGATGCTAATGAGTTTCGGTTCTGAGATACATTGTGGTAGTTGAAATATGCAGTCAAATTTTTCATTTAATGAGCTTACAGTAACAAAAACTGCAAATTTTGTTAAAGCAATCCGAACGCTATTGAAAAGGAGTTCCAACGCACCACAGGTTCATGAATGATCCTAATTACTCTGCAGTTGGTGGCGTGAAAACCATTGAATACAAATTTGTATTTTTGCTACTCGTTTTCATTAACAAACAGCAAACAAGTATATCTAATTATGAGTTGTCGGACTACAGTAAAGTATTTTTAACGTTCAATAACGAAAACGTTTTGGAAATTGAAAAATAATTGCTTTATTTACAAATGTGTGTAACCTGCTGTTTATGGGTGTACTAGAAAACCTGGACATACAAAATATGTTTATTATCTTTTCTAAAAAAATATCTATATCCAACTTTGGCAACTAATAGATATTGATGAAACCGACAATACTGCTTGAAAAGGATTCTAGAATATTGATGCTTCGCTGACATTACAGATAAAACTAAAAAATAGTTTAATAATAATAATAAAAATAAATTATCTATCGAGTTACAAACCATTAATGGAAAGCATTAATGATATTACATTGATTGATTGTGATTGAAGTTACAGAAACCTGACATTGATTGGTACCCATGGTAGAATATACATCCAAAAGTGTACATACCTTCTGATCAAAAAAGGACGAGAGGCCTATTTTTGAATCCCCGCGCTAATCCAATCGTTAAATTTGTTTTATTTTCACGCTGGCAACACTATTATACATCTTCTGTCAAAGTTTAACGCATATCGTACGATTAGTTTTTGTTTGGCGTCTATACAAAGAACTCGAAAAATTTTCGTGTGGCGTTTTTTACCTTATGGTCTCTATGGTCTCAAAACGCGTTCCTCGCAATGGTAATTTGAGTCGGGGGAAGAGGAAAAAGTCACACGGGGCCATGTCTGGAAAGTACAGTGCTTGGTTGATGATATTGGTGGAGGATTTTGTTGATTATTAACAACTCCTTAAGTAATAGACCTTTTTCAAAAATTTTTTTTTGTTATGTTGGTGCACCTTTTCTTGACATACAGTACAAATTTGAGCGCCATCCGTCAATTAGTTTGTTTACAGCAGCTGTTAATGTAAGACTACCTCTAGTGCATTTAGCGATTTTTACTTTGGAAAATTCTTGTTGTACGTGATTTTTTGACCAAACACGGCACCACTGTCATCGCTCAGGTACAATATTCGCCAGATCGCCAGATCTGCCATGCGACTTTTTTCTGTTCCCGAAACTCAAATTGCCCCTTCGTGGTAAGTGTTTTGAGTCGATTGAATCGGTAAAAGAGAATTCGCTGAAGGAACTAAAAGCCATACCTGCACAGGCGTACGAAAAGTGTATGGAAGATTGGGTTAAGCGTTGGCATGTATGTATCGCTTCAGAAGGAACATATTTTGAAGGAGATAAAATAAAATTTAAATTTGTGTGTTTTGTTTACAAAATCCCGGTACTTTTTGAGCTGGAGGTATTTTATACTGAACCAAGATGAAGTAATTAATCTCATAAAATTAAAGAAATCATTTTTAATGTTTTTGATTATTAAGATGTAAACCCCTCTTAAATTTAACTTCTAGTTAGGGCCTATCCTGTATATCTCTAAAAAAGCTAAAAACATTTGCTAAAAAATTTGCTATTGCTAAAAAAAGCAACAGATTTGGCATAATGTTGAAGATGAAAATAATGTTTCACCGCATTTAGATCTTATTTTTAAACCACAAAAATTAAGATCGTTATAGATTTAATCAATTTCGTAACTTAACAAATATGGTACTTAAGGCAAAGTCCTTTAAGATAAAAATATACGCAATAGCATATTGCTCAAAGAAACTATACAAATTTGAAGAATAATTTATATGAAGAATAAATTTATTTTAAAAAATAACGAAATATTCATCTATGGCCATAAGTTCAAGTTTCAAGATAGGAATACATTACATCGTCTTTCATGGTCTGGTGTGATAATGTTCTTCATCGATCGAGTCGAGTCGATTGCGATCATTTAACAAAATTCTGTGAAGAAGTTGAAAGCCGTACCTTAATCAACCTATGTAAAATAGGTTTTTACCATTTTAGTGCACTTGATGAGGCTTATTTTAAAGTAGACAAAACAATTTTGATGATTAGTTAGGTTCCTTTATTCGAAAAAGAGTGTATATATGTGACACATAACTAGCGTAATAATATGAAGATGTGAATATCCTGCACAATCGGAGCCTTTTTTTCCAGTCTTCTCCTTGTAATTTATTGACTTGTAAGTCTTACAATAAATATATTGCGAGTACATCCCATAAATTGTGTGCATTTTCTAAGAGTGCGATGCCCCCAAACGATTTAGAAATGTTTATTTGATTAGTTGTTTTTCTATTTCTATTTATTTGAAAAATTGTCTATTTGTTATCTAAAGGGAGCATAATAACAATTTACCAATGGTAATGTTTTGTTTTACTATTTTAAGTTCTTTATAGAAATTTTGAACTCGCAATATGAAAATGGTGCCATTTTTAGTAACGTCATTATTAGAGTTTATATAAAAAGTGTTAAGAATATATTTTTAGATAGGGGTACATATAACCAGGCAAAATTTTTATGTATATTGTAGAATTTTGGTATGAGAAAGTAATATCTTCGTGAAGTTTTAGAAGTTTAGATATAAATTTATTTTTAGTTGATTAACTATTGAAATATGGCAATGTAATAACAAAAAAAAACAAAAAATTCTTGAGATGTCAACGGCACAAAAACCTTACAACAACAGAAAGGACTTTACACTAAAGTTTTTTTTGTGTACAATTACGGAACATATAAAGCATTTGTAAGTTCTTTGGGTTCTGACACTTTTCTTAAAAGAATCTTGAGTGCATGCATAAGAGACAGTAAGCATATTCCATCCAATGATGAAACAACATTTACGAAATGTAAAAACTATAAAGTGCGTTAGGGGCACTTGGGCTGAAGTGTGCATATTCCATCCGTTCAACAAAGTTTGCGCCGTAGCGTTTTAAGAAAACTGCTGCAGCAAATACGTTTCATTGGCCAGCAACGAGTGTGCTGAAATATTAATGACGTAAGATAGCCTTATGAAAGGCTCAAAAGCTCAGTATTCGCATAATAAAATGGATTCACTGAAAAGGTAATGAGGAGAGTGTATCCTTTAGCTGTTCTGTGTTACTTTTTATTTTTTAAATGCTTTTTCAGAAAGGGACCACATGCCGTATGCGTGACAGCAAGGCGCTCATACATAAACAAGCTTGTACATTTTAAAAATCGTATGAAATGAGAAAATTACAAAACGAACTCCCTAGTATTTTGCTGATATATATTTTTGATTAAAGTAACGCTCAAGGGTGCCATAAAATTTTCAATAGTTATTCTCTTTTTCCAGCTTTTGCTATTTTTGCACATTTTAACGTTTATTGCAGTAATTTTATACGTGCAATGACAACCAATCCTAAGCATTCAACATTTCTGTATACAAACAATGTCACCAGACTTAACTGATTAAAATTTGTTAAATTAAACTACAAAAGTTCAGTCTGCTATTTTTAGTTTGCATTTAACTCATTATGCCTTCGGCCTAAAACCATTAAATTTAATGATAAACAAAATTTTTAAACCAATCATGGCCTAAATTCGGCTTAGAGCGAACTGCTAACACGGTTCTGTGCATGTACAATTTTTTGGCGTATGTAGGAATTTAGTTAAAAAATCGCTTTCATTTTTAATTTGATTACAAGGACATACATGAGCGGTTAAATGTAGTTGAATGTAGTGCAGCCGCAACAACTAACATGTGGAAACACCCCCGCAGCACATGTAGCCTAAAAGTATGCAAACATGTTTTGTGCTTTCCAGCGCTACACTACGCTTTGGCATGTGCCATTCTCCACACAACGTAAGCTCGCAATTTTAATACAAAATTAAGTGATTTAATAGTTCTGATAAGGACTCCAATGTACTCAATGTAAGCATTCTTCCTATTAAAGTTGAAGTTTTGGAGTTTTAATCGTGACTATGTTTGAGACAGTCTTCTAGACTCAATGCTGTTTTTATTGATTTTCAGTAGGAGAATTGTAAGTTCGCATTTCGTTGTATATCAGTTTTTCGTAACACAGAGTGGAGCAAGAAGAAACCCAAGTTTGAGTTACAAAATTAAATTCCTTTAATCGAGAGCATCTAAACAATTGGTGACTTTAAACAAAAACTGCCAGTCAGCAGTCAGCCGCCAACATTCAACCGGAAATTTGCTGTTAATGCTTTTTTGTTATTTGTTGTTTTTTTCGGTTGTTTCAATTGTTTACGTTGTTCTATGTGTCGCTACACATTTGATACTTGATTTGTTTTGGCAGTTGCATTTATATTGTCAATAGTCTCCTACCTCGTTCCTGCAGTCTTCGCATGTGTGCCTTACACTTCTGTTTCGTTTGTCCTCATGCATGTGTGTATATGTGTATGGCTGTGTGTGTGGTTTCATGCTTTGTAGGTCAAAAATGAGTTTCTGTTGCTGCTTTCATGTGCTTCTTCTTCAGTGAAAGTTCTGCACTTTTTCATTTTGCCGAAATTCATAACAGCGAAATTCATAAATGTGCTGTACAGTTGCGCTAAAAATGATATGTGGGCTATTTTAACAATGCGGATATTCGCAAGCGAGCAAAAAGTATTAAATACTTTCATATCAAAATATTTCATAGTTCAGCTATGGATACAACAACAGAAAAAACGTTCTAGTTTTTTTTATGAGAGGGTTGTGAAAACTTTTAAGAATTTTAATATCGGATATTGTGTCTAAAAAATGCATAAACAAAAAGACACATTGCGTTACGCCTAGTTTCATTTTATAAAGTGGATAAAACTATCACAGAGTAAGCATTACGAAAATTATTCTTAAAATAGTTTTAAGCTTTATGCAAACATACGATTTTATCTTGATCTCAGTCGTATGCCAAATATTTCAAATCAACACTTGCACTTGTAAAAATAGCAAAAGAAACCATTAATTTAATTTTTTAAGTGAGTTTATTTTAATTGTATTTGTATATATTTCAATTGCAAATTGTAGAAATACTTATTTATTTTCATGTTGTATATCTAATTCATTTTTATTATTAGGTTAGGTTAAGCCGGCGATTCCAGGGGATCCACTTAGACTCATAGGCCCATTGTGCTACCGTATTATTCAAAACCCAAGGGTTAAAAGCACCTAGAATTTTTGATAAAGCTTATGATGCTATATAAAGGAAGGTCTTGAAATGCCGAACAGAAACAAACCAGGTGGGCAATTTCATCATCTTCACCACAACTACGACAAAAATGTTTGAAGGGGACATTTAGTTTTCTAGCATGATTAGGTAATCACACAATGACCTGTTAGTAAACCTATTACAAGATTGATATCTCTGCGGGGTATCTCTATGAAAGAGTTCGATTTGCTTTTGTTGCATACAGATATCTGTATATCGCAGAATCTTCCCATCTTTTGTTAAAAAGTTAAGCACAGGAAGTACTCAATACTAATTTGTTTGTTCAGGTTATCCAAGTGGTTTCTTGAAGTACCTCATCTGGCTAGCTCATCTGCCTTGCAATTTCCGAATATATTGAACTGCGTCGACATCTCATTAAGAGATGTGTAGCAGTCAAAGACTGTCCTAGATGTAAATTAGACTGAACTTAAGGACAATAAAGCAATTTAACTATCCGATAGTATATATATAACTACTTCTAGACAAGGAATAAGCTTCCTTTATGGCACTCACCTATGCCTAAAAAACACTACAGTGATTTGGAAGCCTATAATAAGAGGATATATTCAGCCTTTCTGAGAAAACACCACTGCCTATACCGCTCCCAGTTTTCGAACCATCGGTAAAAATTTTTAGAGCCTCACGCAGGGAGAAACCTCCTGACAACCAAACTTCGCTGAATGGTAATTTAACAATAAATTTCATATCAAAATCGAGAATGGGAGTTGTTTGTATCTGTTATTTGAATCTACCGAAGTTTTAGAATGAGCGTGCCTATGGCCATAGACCTCTTTGTTGCTGTCAGTTGAGTCTTAGAGCAGATGATGCTGCCAACTGCTACTATGATGTCGATAGCATGTAGTGTCATTATATTTATAGCGTATAGTGCGTTGTAAACAGAGCGGTTCAGCTTCGACGCTGGTTAAGTACAGTACATTACGAGATTTCAAGGGTCGTCCACCATACGGTTATACCATACAAAAGCATTGGTCTAATGACAGCCGTGTATAGCCATTGAGCGATACGTGGTTGTAATCCCCACTTTTTACCAACAGCTTTTTGACATAAAAGCATCGCAATATTTGCTTTCCTAGCTTGCTTTGGAAATATTTATATTTTCTTTCCAGCAAAGTTTCCTATAGAAATGCCTAAAAATTTTGCTTTCTAAGTAAATTATATCGCAGAACATTTAATATAGAGTGGAGAAAGATTTGGAACCCTATGTTTCCTGGTCGATTTTAGCACTACCGGTGCTATGGACGTGACACTCCACCAACCTCTATCGAAACCCATGTAAAAAAGTCAAGAAAAATAAAATGGGAACAGAAAGAAAAGAAGGAAAAGAAGAGAACTTATAAAATAGTAATCACAGAAAGTAAGCATACCGTGGATTTTATATATAATAACAGAAGTATACACATGAAGAGTTATCTATTTCGTGGTCTTGATTTGGCTGCATATGTTCAGTTTTAGGTTTGCAATTTTATAATATAAATCGCTTACAAGCAGCTGAACGTGCTACGACAGCGTTAGGATTATGTATCGCATTAATTCTTTTTCAGTGATAAGATTTATTTTTCTTGTCAACAATGTTTGATCACGCTAACACGTTCCTAATATGTTATAACTGATTCATATACGTCTTATATGCATTTTTTTCAGGAATGTCAAACCTCTATTTCTAGCGTTTTAAGAATGCTACTAATAAATTTTTAAAGAAGTTAAAAGTAAATAAAATATACAATATCACAATTAGAATTGAATTGCCGTCAATGCATATAAAGCTTAAATATTGAAGGATAGTGCCTGCATTTCTCTGTTACTCTTAATTACCCCTTCAGACACGTATGAATAAATGATTAATCGAGATAAACAGAGAAAAAAAGTGATTGTATTATAATAATTCAGGCAAATCGAGTATGTGTATCTGCTTACTTATGATATATTTGTGTCATTGTACTAGTTAAATTGGCATTATTTGCGAAAAAAGATTTGGTTTATGCTTAGATTTGCTTTATATGAACAAAAAATTCTGGCTGGCGAAAAAAACCTAAGCTTTTTGAATTAAAATTCAATTTGGAGCGAAAAATCGGTTTTTATTTGCCTTAGAAAATTCGCAAACAGAATTTTTTAAAAAGGTTTTTCCATAAGAATTTTAGGCACTTTGACTAGGTTTTAATTAGCTTCCACCGCACTACTTAATTATCTTCCGATGCATTTGAGTGTGATGCGTCCAGCTCACAAAAAGTAATTTACATTTGCAATTTAGGCACTCAACAAAATTTGCTCGCAGAAATTTTCGCACTCATAATACTTTGACCGAAATATTTCAGTAAACAATTAACTTGAGTGTTGCCAACACGAAATGTTTTCACATCCCTGGCCATATGTGTGTGCGTCTGTTTCCGAAAGTGTTTTGGAAAATTTGGTGGAACATTTGCTGCATTGCATAAAACTGCAAATCGCTCGCAGCACATCAAATTTCCTAATGCAAAACGTTGTATTGTAGTAAACCGCGAAGCAGGATGCCAAATAGAAAATCTTTCACCAAAAAAATTACAAAAACAAATCAAAAAAGGATAAATGAAGAAAAATGAAATGATAGCATTTTAGTGCAGTTTTGCGGCTGAAATTGCGGAGCAACTTGCAGTTTGTGCTGCATAAAGCACACTTTTTCGAGGAGTGTTTTATGTGATCCTTTGCTCACAAGTGCGCATATGGCTGCGAACACAGGACGGGAGGATGTGTGTTTGGATTGAAATATTGTAATAGAGTGCAGAAATGCACATGCGTTCAGAGTACTTAGTTACGTCGTGGTGCCGGATTGCCGGTTTGCCGGATTGCGAACCGCAATATAAAAGTTAACTTTTTTCAATTAAAGTTTGTGCAAAAACGGAGTTCGTGTGGGAAAGTGTGAAATTTGTGTTTTGCAGGTGATTTTTATTTACATCCAAAAGTGTTTTGTCAACAATGAACAATGGCGTTTTATTTGTAAGGCTCTTAAGAAATGTTTGCACTATGAAAAAACTCAAGGAAGCTGCTTTGTTTTATCGCGTTTCGTTTACGGTGCGGGCTCTAGTTGGGAAAGACACTTTACAAATATTAGGAAAAAATCAGTATTTTTCACCATTTTTTCTATTTGCTATTTAAATAGTTTTTTGACAGTCAGAATTCAATGATTACACATTAATATTCTTTTGGAATTTACATTACAAAATATACTTTGGTATACATCACATTTGGATAGTCACGTTTATCTGAATGAGTATTCATGTACTCATTTTAGGTTTATATATTTAAAAATTTTCTGCCTTTAATAATATTCTTTTCTTATAAATTAATTATTCAAGACGAAGTAATTTTTTTCGCCCATTTATGTTACTTGTATTAAGTGAGGCAAAGGTATTACACTTCGACTAGAAAAAACTCAAATGACTTTTAATATTTAATTTTCGTATTAACCTAAAATGTTCAATTTGAGAATACCTATATAGATAATCAAAAAAATCAAAAAAATGACTGTTGAAAGAAGGGGCATTTTATGGAGGGTCAACCAACACCTCGAAGACCTCGACTATGCGAACGACCTAGTTTTACTTTCGTCAAATAAAGAGCATATGCAAGCAAAAATTGATGACCTTGCAACTACAGCTGCTCTGGTGGGTCTACGAATCAACATAAGTAAAACAAAGGCATGCATAATTAAATCAAATCAAGCTCCCACTTTCACAATCTGTAACACCAACATTGAAACCTTTGAAAATTTCTGCTACCTTGGAAGCATCACAACGCGAGGCGCAGCCATTGACGTACGAAACAGAATTAACAAGGCAAGATCTGTATTTGCAACTCTCCGCAATATCTGGAGCTCAAGCGAACTATCTCCGAAGTCTATGATCAATATATACATCGCATGTGTCAAATCGATTTTGCCGTATAGCTCTGAAACATGGATGGTGAGCATTGAAACTAGCCGCACGCAGTATCTGCGAAATATATTGAGAATTTGGTGGCCACGTGTGGTGGACAATGAGACGTTGTTGCAACTCACAAACCAAGAAAACATAAATATACAAAAAAACGACGAAAATACATCTGGCTCGGGGACACATTAAGGAAACCCTATGAAGAGGTCTGCCATGCTGCCCTGCAATGGAATCCACAAGGCAGTAGAAGACCCGGCAGGCCTCGCACCACATGGAGAAGAACAATCCTTCAGGAAACTAATAAATCATTAAACGAATTGAGACATTTAGCATTAAACAGAAGTACTTGGCGATTCTATGTAAATAGTCTATGTTCCTGATGGAATATGGCTTATATTATTATATAGATAAGAAATCTGTATAGAGAATAGTAAGAGCATTATGTGCAAACTTGATACGCAGTTTTAAACATATATATCCTGTGTATTCATTCATATAAGCATGCTATACTAGCTGTCATTGCCAAAAGACAGCATTTAGACTGAACGAAAACATATCAAACAGTAGTAGCTGTCTCTAGAATTTTTGAGTATTTACCTAAACCCGAAAAAATTAGCCTGAAAAAATTTAGTGTAAAGCAGATTTCATTCATGCTAAATGCTGTTAAGCTATTCTTTTGCAGCTCTAATTAAATAATTAAGTAGATAATTATAGCTACTATTTATATTTCAAAAATTGATGCCTGTTCAAAAAATAATTCCCAAAACGTGTTCACGTAACTTTGGTTCCTCTTGACATATTAAATTTGGGGTTTATCTCAATAATTGTGTATTTAAGGTGTATTATCTATTATAAGTGGTTTAAGTGTAAATTTATTTTATTAGTTAATTAATTAGTCACACATATTAAACTGATTTAGTCATTAATGGAAATAATTAATAGTCAAAAGTAGTTTCTTCTTTAAGTTGCACCGGAACATTTAATCAAGTGTAACTGGAGTTTTACCCTCTATAACGTATCCAACTTTATTTTAAATAATTGCTAGTATAAATTTATTATATAGATCAGTCAAGGCGCAGTTACTAGTATAGAATAGTTAGGTCACTACTAATCATGTCAAAGAGAAGCAGGTAGAGGTCCCATTTCAAACTAGTTGATAAGTTTGTATGAACATAAATGAAATTTTACGCAATCACTTCATGGAAGTGGACATTTTGAATAGATTTTCATAATTAAAACGAGAAATGGAGCTATCAGATGTGATTTGTTCCGACTATTTCCATATAATATTACTAAACTGAAATCGGCTTCATTATAAAAACATTACATACCCACTAGTTTTCATCAGATCGCTACTTATTTAAATGTAATTTGGATAGTGGCTTTTATAAAATCATGTATGCTTCTTTTAAGAGATTCTCATTTAATTTAGATGTGAAGAATTACTAAATACATTAAACATCAATATCAAAAATTCTATCAACAAAAAGTGAATACATATTCCGTATTCTCTTCTACAACTAATGATATTCCTTCTAAAGATAATAAATTTAGATATTCTCAAAGTTTCTATACATATGAAATTTTACAAATTCATTATCAAGTTCATATTTTCCTTTAAAATTTTCAGTATTATTTTAAATTCTTGGAATCATTCAATAGGGTTTCACTTTCTTTCCCTCAAAAGTCGCGAAGAAATTTATTTCAAACTGCAAAAATATTTTATTTTCCCTCGAACACAAAAAGTTTCCACATCTTACTGAGCATAAATACTTAAGCCCGTATTTTATTATCCCAATTAACCTTTTATTTGGTGTGTTGACGCGTCTTATCCTTTTGATTGATGTAAGACGCGCACGTGTGGTGTCTTATATTTGCGAAAGCTGCACGCCAAGTATGTCACCCATTCCATATGCAAATGAACCTGTGAAAGCACGCGCAAGTGCATTTGTAATAAATTTTATACATCCAGAAATACAAGGAATAAATTTTATTTTCCACGGGATGTGCAAGTCAGTATTATCCTTGATGATAGGACACCTTGGAATTGAATTTAAGAGTAACACTTCAGTTTTATGGGTTATGAAAGATTAATCGAAAACGTGAGTCTGTTTCGTAAATTACATCAAGAAATTTCAATTTCATTGAACTTTGCGAGACGCAGTTGGAAATTAATCCAAATTAAATTATATATCATGCGGTGGAAAACTAATTGAATTTGTGTTTTCATCCTGTATTTCTTTATTGTAAACATTACGTTCATCATGAATTGTTGGTATTTTTTAGGTCTTATTTCTCAATGGTTTTTGAGATAAGAATATTCATTTCACTATATTACACCGGAACATGCATAATCTCTTCTTTAATTGATTAAACATACACAAACTTCTGTAATGCTTTTATTTTTACAATGTATGTGTATAAAGTATAACATAATAGTTGACAATGTATATACCACATATACTATTGTAACTTATAGTAGCAGATCTATCTATATATGGTCTCTAACTCAGCAAACACCTATGAGAAACGAAACTAAAAAGCGCAAATGGGAATGGATCGGTAGACCTATCCTTTGCGTAGACCGACTGGTGACATCACAAGAATGGCGATTGAGTGGAACCCGATGGGTAGCAGAAGAAATAGAAGACCTGCTCACATCTGGAGAAGACAAACCGTCACAAAAATGTCATACATGCGGAAAGGCTGGGGAGAGTTGAAGCTATTGACTACCAATCGTACCGAGTGGAAGTTATTTGTTACGGCCCTATGCTCCTCTCAGGAGTTAAAGGATTAAATATAAAAAGTATGCATATAAATATTCAAATTCAAATATTCAAAAACACAATAAGGAAAATCAAAATCTGATTTTAATTACCTGTTCTAGTTGTAAGTCTACGACGCTTCGATAACAAAGCAATCACTTAGTCAACAGCACTATTATAGCGATCAGAAATAATAGGTTTTATTTCACTTTGTTCGCCCCTTTCCATGGGCCAACATTGAAAATTCCATATACTATATTTACACTGCAATGGAGGAGCAAAATATACCAAAAACATTTTGTGTTTGCTTCTATCAGGTAATTTGACAAAAGCTTTATTTGCTACTCTATCAATAGACCAAGTGATCTGGTCACAAGTGGTCGTGTTTTACCTTTTTATTATACCTACCAGCGGAAGTGAATTTGATATAAGTCAGAACATACTATAAATTCTATAAATTCAATGATTCTTTGCTAGATCTGACGTTGATATATGATCAACTACGTGGCTCGAGTGGGTATATTTAGGGTACAGAACTCTATGCGTTTTTGTTGACATGATATAACATAGAACTGGAAAAGTCTTAAATATGCATAGGAGTACTACATTAAGACTGAAAAGTTTTCGGAAATTCTCATTTAAAATTCGCGCGCTGTATATTTTTCGATATTTTAAGTTTATGTAGTTTGGCAGCACTGTCCTTAATTACTATGCCAAAAATGAGCTCGATCTGTCAGACAGTTCGTTTACGGCAGCTGTTGAAACCAGTTCACCTCAGTAGTGCGTTGCGAAATGTCTTCGACGGTCGTACGACCGTCCTGGAAGGCTTTGTACCACTCATAAACTTGAGTTTTCGATAAAACTGATTCCCCATAAGCCTTTTGTAGCATTCGCAACGATTCTGCACACGAAATTTCGTTCGAAACACAAAATTTGATGCAAACTCTTTGTTCAATATTTTTTTCCATTGTTTTTTTCGCAACGCCCTACTGAGGTGAACTGGTTTCAACAGCTGCCGTAAACGAACTGTCTGACAGATCGCGCTCATTTTTGGCATAGTAATTAAGGACAGTGCTGCCAAACTACATAAACTTAAAATATCGGAAAATATACAGCGCGCGAATTTTAAATGAGAATTTCCGAAAGCT
>NC_051846.1:138359849-138431483 GCF_002237135.1 Teleopsis dalmanni | reverse complement strand
CGTTAAGTTACTATTTGATGTGTCTTATTTAGGGTTAAGAACCATTCCGACGTATATCACTCGCACTTTCTAAGCGGACTTTATCAACAGCAAATGCTTTTTCATTTCTTGCACTACTTGGAAGCATGCCAAAACAAAACCTATTTGCATGATTTATTTTCGATCCAGTCCTTAATAGAGCAAAACCAGCTACTCTTTAATTAGCTGTTTTTAGAGTACGATTTCTCTGCGTTCTCAGTGCAATATAGCGGCCGGATAAGTGCAAAAGTGGATGTTGCTATAGAAAACATTTTTTTCGATATAATATCGGCTTGTGACATTATTGAATAATTGTCCAATTTAGAAAACATTAATTGCACTGAGATGGTTTCTATTCGTTCGTCTTTTTTCAAATGCTCTGCTTTTCTTTTGAGAGAGTAGTTCCAATTTTCGTAATGGTGTTAACAATTTGGAAGTGGACGAAAATGGAAATTATTATCCTACTCCCTATTAATTTTATTCTAAGAATTAGGAATTTTTCAGAAATTTTACAGAACATATAGTATTGGTCAATGATTGTTTATTTTTGTTTCTTTTTGGGCAAAAAACACACTGATAAAAGTTTTCTATCTGACATATTGCTTTCACAATTTTAAGTTCCGATAAAAGCACATACTTACCCAAAGAAAGTGAGTCAAAAAAGTTATCAACAGTCATACGAACTCTTATAGACAACTCTATCTTATTAGTTGAATTCGCGTTCAATTGTCGGTTGATCTACAGATCAACAGATGGCGATGGCGAGTCGTACCACATTTAAATCTTATAGCGTAAATCTATTTCGATCTAATATTTCTAATCTAATTTGTTACTTTTCTCTTATTTTGTTAATATCATTTAGCATTGAATATTAGATTTCAGTGTTTAATAATATGAGTAGCTCTACAAAGATAAATGCTGTAAAATATTAAATTATGAATATCTTCCAAAGATGTTAAAAGTGTTAAAAGTGTTGTGATATTACAAAACTTTTAAGTAATTTGCCAATGTTCCAGACAAAAACTTATTTTTACAAAATGCTATAATCTGCATGAAGGAAGTATTTTTTAGTGTAAACAAAAGTTCTAAGTCTTATTCCTGCTAATGAAAATAAAACGTAGACAGTGAATGACACATCGGTAAACAAAGAACTAAAGAAATGCAAATTTGTATGCAGACAAACAATTTTTCAAGCGAAGAGTGAAGTACCTCTTCCAGTGATGTAACACCGAACTTTTTGGATATGTAGCATCAACACACTTTATTTAAACTGGAATATTTAAAATTCAATGCACAAGTGTCCTTCTTACTTTTTCAAAAGATTTGCTCAAGAAATTTAAAATTATTCGCAAAGAATCCTTTATGTACCCACATGTGGGCTCATGCCCACAGATGTTAGCATATACGACATATGTTAATTTCTACTTCAGTATACGAGTAAGATGCACAAGCCATTTTATTATTAGTATTTTTTTATTATGACAATACTATCGCCTCTAGTATTTTTCCTTTCAGTATGACTGCGACTATTATTTGCATATAAGCCTGCGCTTAAAAGCGCAGAGTTATCTTTTGTATAATTTTCCCTTGCACATCACTGTCAGATCTTTTTCAGACAGCTGCTTAAAACTAAATTCCACATGACATCTGTCAACTGGATGATGTCATCTCCGAACGAAACTTATACCACTTAAACTAAGGCATTAATCTTAAAATGTCTACTCAAGAAACTGTTCATGACGCGTTTAGGAAAAGCACACCACAGATAAAAATTCATTTTCATTTTCAAGTTTAAGTCAAAATTAAAATAAAACATTCTCCAGTCAGGCCATGCAAGTTTCGAAATAAGTGATTGCGGCTTTTATGCGATTTAGGGAGTGTGTTGAGACTTTTCCCTTTATTTTTGTCTTGCACTGCAACCAACTTTAGGTTTTTATTTAACTTTCACTTTACTATACTATTCTGATCACACATACTTGCACACTCAAGCATAAATTAAATATTTGTACGCTCCTTTTATATGCAGTTTTAGAGTCCTTTAGCACTGAAGACTTTAGCTAAAAAGGATTCTGAACGGCGGAATTTGAAAATGCAGCAGAAAAATTGCCTCTCAGCTCCGGTGCACTTTCTGCTCCTTTCCATTGGCTCCGCTGATAGAATTGTTGTGCTTGAATTACTCTTGTGTAGTCGTTCACCGGGCGCACTCATTTTGTACCAGGCTTTGTATTCGGCATTCATTTCCGTTCTGTTGTGGCGTTGACGCATAGGAAACGGAGATTACAACGTTAATGATGCAATTGTGGCAGCTAAAATGCCGGAGATGAAAATAATTACGTTCAGCGTGGTATGAAAAAGAAGGATATTTGCAAGACATCGCATTTTAAAGCATTACAATACAAAATACATTTGAAGGTTTCCATGTTAAAAAACCACTCCTCAACAACTGAAGGAACCTCCCGTTGAACAAGATTCATTCTCATATGTGTATGAGCTTTTAACGCAGTTATGGCATATATTTATATGCAAGTGCATATTGGAGGTATTTTTGATTTTAGTATTTCTTATAAACTATGCTCTTTGTGTCTTAATGCGTTGCATAAACAAACGAAACTAAAAATAATTCCTTTTCCATAAAAACAACAGGAATCCGCACGCATTAAGAGATTTGGAGCAATTACTCATATTGCACGTTAAATCTTCCAACGGTTATTGCATTGCTGCGTATAAAAATAGCTTTAACAAAGGATCAGAGAATGTATAAAACATAATTCACAGAAGGCCTTTAAGGATTCCTTTTGGTGGCTTCGCGTCACAGTGTGCCTGCCTATATAAATATTTAATGACATGGCAACTGTCATAAAAAAACGGAAACATCATAATTTTTTTATTTTTCTTCATTTTGCATTCTCGCAACGCTACGAGCATTTAACTTTTATTTTGTTCTTTATGGCTTTTATATATATGGGTTTGTCCAAGGATTTATGTCCATTTTTGTTGCAGATAGTAAGTTTTAGTTTTGTTAGCAGTGTCCTGTGCCTTTTTTGGGTTCAAGCATGTCATTTGCTGTCTGTTACAGTGAAAATGGACATTGTATAAACTGCCCAAGATTAACTGCAACTTATGTCGGCAGGATATGTAAGGAAATCCGCAAGACAATGCGACACCATTTTCCGCTGTGACAAAATTTTAATATAACAAAAAAAACAAAAAAAAAGAATTTAATGAAATTTTTGCTGAATTAAATTTACAACGGATTAGTTGCTTGGTTTTTTTGAGATTCTACTCAGAATGCTGTCTTTAACATACATATATTTTTGTTATGGTTACTGTGTTTTGTGCAGTTAAAGTCTAATTAATGAGAAAACATTATTAAGAGGAAAATAATAAGATTTTTCTTACTTTATTGTCATTTTGCAGCCAGATTGCCTAACACAGAAAAGTCATACATATAATAAATATTAACAATGGATACATTTTGAAATATCTATAGTCACTGCTTTTGACGATTTATTTACCTACGCGATTTTTAATCCTATTATTATTCCTCGACATATATTTTTAATGGATTGTACAAATTCTTTCATCAAAACCATAACCAATCCATAATATTTTTTCCTGGGGTTATCACGTTTTATCATGTGGGTTTCTTTATTACTCTACATTATCATTCCATACTACTTCCTCAGAGGTACAGATATGAAAAACGATCTATATGGTGTACTTTTGCTGACTGAGAGTAAGTTAATGTTGCTATTGAATATATATGAAGTGTGAAATATGTAAAATATTCGACTGTTTTAAAGGTGTAGTAGTTAGAAACTAGCTGACTGTTCAAATGTTGAACATATCTGTTAATGGCCTACATATGAAATACTTCGGATTATCATCCGACTTTAGCTGTCAAGCACCTTTGTGTATGTATGCATGTGATAGGTATCAGGTTGGTTTTTTAGTAATTGAGAGATCAAAATAATGCAAACAATTTAAAATTGAAATTAAAGTCTGTGCTCCGTATTACGTACATAGATCAACATACCATAATACAGCAGTTAAACAATACTATTACGTTTTAATTTAAAAATTTATTATAAAATCTAGTAATTGGTGAGCTTGAATTTCAACTAAACTTCTATTATTCCTATATTTATATTAAGGGTATCCATCCAAACTGATAAATGCCTCGTAACCCTTGTAAACGTATAAATTTATCTGCTTGGTAAATGAAGCGTCAAATTTTATATGAAAAATAGTTTACACAAACTTAATCATTTTTACCGAATAAATTTATATCGTACAAGTTTATTTGTAGTCAATACAGAATTCCATTCCAACACAAGCAAATTATTTACATAAATATATTTGAGAATAATTTTTAGTTTGGATTTTTCGCTTAATTTAGGTATTTTATTTTATAATTTATTGATAGCGACACAACTAATTAATAAATTGTGCACATATATTTTAAATTGCATCGATATTGGCTAAAAGGTTGCGCTATTAGGCATTGCATTTTGTGCCGTCATAATTATTGATGATATAAATAGTGCTATTATACAGCAGATTGATAAATTTACAAAAATATTCCACTAACTGCGTTCACATAACCGTGTACGTAAGCGCATAAAATTACACATTTGATAAATTTATATGCTTCGGGGTACACCCTATTATATCTGAAGAATATAGCTAAATAAAGGAAACTCAAATTGTATACAAAGTATGTTACTAGATAAATAATGCAATAGAAGCCACATTGTAACTAAAGTTAATTTGTAGTCATATTTTATTACAATTATTTGGTCTAACCGAACACCTTCCATATTTCGAACCACTGCAATAAATATAAGAAAATATATAGGAAAACAGAAGAAGATTTAGTCTTAAGTGACGATTTAATAAAGGCAGCAGCGAGAACTATAATAATTAAAGTCTTTAATTTCCATTTGCTATCGCAATGTTAGTTCTGTATATAGCTAATTATATCTGGCATATATACTAGCAAAGTAATATTTTTGGTCAGTGTTTGCCATTGTAGTAACATCCGGATACTCTTTATTACTGTTTATTTTAGAAACAATGATAGCCTTAGTGATTTTCAGCAACCACCTCGATTTATATTGAACATATGTATGTGCAGCATACTAGATGCATGTTTTTCGCCGATTGTAAATTATAATCTAATTTCTGGTCGATTAATTAGGGAATAGCTAGATAACCTTATGTACATTGCTGTGAGGAAATTATATATTAATGGCTTCTATGTTTCGCACAAATCTGAGGTCGATTATTAATTAAAGTTTTATTTTTATAAAAATATAGAACATAAAGTTGCGATTGTTTTCTTAATAATCCCATGGATTCTTCAAGAAAAACTGTGAGTCATGTTCTGCAGACAGGCAGAGTCACGTCAAATGTGGAATTCTTATTATTTCATTGTGAATTTAATAAAATTTAGCAATTCATCATGAATTGTTTAATGCTAAAACAACGCTTCCAATTGTGGAAATTTACTTTGAAAAAAAAAATAAATCTGTTCAATAGGTTTATAAAGCACTTCGTCGAAGAATTATGTTTAGTTATGAAGCTAATTTCAAATTGTTTGAATGCGATCTAATATGATTAGCGTATGCGGCAGCGATGCTTTTCGCTTCCTCCTTAACTAGTGGTATATTAAGGTCATGATGAATATGTGAATTTGTGATGTACCACGAAGCGTTCGCTATCATTCGCAGAGTCTTAGATTGGAATCTTTGTAATATTTCAATATTTGAATTTGAAGCTGTTCCACAGTTGGATGCCATATGACCAATCAGGTTTCAAAACAGATTTGTGGTACCACAATATTGTTGAGCTTTACTTCCGGACAAGTTGCTCTTCTTAGTGTGAAAGTGACATGAGATGACTTGGACTCATTTGCTTTTATACGCCAACGCCTAAGCCAAATTGATATGTCATCGAGACTAGCATGTAGCATCAAAGAAGCGGTTGTTGAGTTTTTTTATGTAGCTAAGATTGCCGTGTCATCTGCAAATGCCCCAGTGAAGATATTAGTTCCTGCTGGTAAGTCATGCGTAAATATTAAATATAACAATGGACCTAAGATGTTGCCTTGCGGTACTCCAGCTTTTATGCAGTGAAGTGATGAGATATGATCATCAAACTTTATATAAAAATAACGTTATGGGAGATATGATTGTAAGAACATATAAAAGTTTACTGGTAATGCCATTTTTAATTTATAAAGAAGACCATCATGCCACACACGATCAAATGCTTGTGAAATATCCAAGAACGCTGCCGAGCAATATTTATTTTGGTCAAACTCCGAGTGTATTTTTTCTACTATTCTGTGTACCTGTTCTATTGTGCTGTGACCTTACCTGAATCCAAATTGATAGTTTGGTATAACTTCACGTAATTGAATTATGGGCAAAAGACATTTTAAGAATAGTTTTTCGAGTACTTTTGACACAATTGATAGTAGGCTGATTGGACGATATGACCTCACATCCTCGCCTGGTTTATTTGGTGTAAGTATCATTTTGACCTCAGCAACTTTCAATTGAGCATTGAAGATGCATTTTGTAATAGATGCATTAAATATATACAACAGGAAGCTTATTCCCTCACTTGGTAATTCTTTAAGAATTTTTGCTGAGATGAGCTCACATCCAGTTGCCTTACAATCTTGCAAATTCGCGATTTCTGTAACTAGTTCATTTCTTGAAAACTTTATTATTGGAAAATCCATTTGGTGTATTTCATCCAGATATGTTGAAACCTTCTGCTCAGTGTAGAGGTCATATATATTATTATGCGGAGTAAACACGTTTTCCAGGTAGTTAACAAATAGAAAAGCTTGCTCATCTGCAGTTTTGGCCCACGTATTATCTGGCTTTCGTAGTGGTGGATTATAATCCGTTGTATCGCTCAATTTTTTATTTACCTTCCACAGCAAATAATTTGTTAGGTGAGTCGGCTTTAAGCTTCGAAGAAATGATTGCGTCGTTTGCTCATGAGAATGATGAAGAAACGATTTTAGCTCTTTTGTTATTTTATAACTTATGAAGCGAAGATATTCCTCAAGCCGTTAACGAATACCATTACATGCATTCAAATTGACTGTTTGATTCAGTTTACACGCCTCATTTCTTTAGAAATAGGAAGGAAATAGGAAGGACAGCCATGCTGACTGAATTTTTGTTTCCAAAAATTTATCAGTTAAGCATCGATCATCGGCGCGGCTAACAATCGATTTTTGGCCTCCTCGTTCGTGCGATGTAATGCCTCTCGATCACTTTTTATGGGGCTATGGTAAATTATTGGTTTATGCCGACAAACTAGCAAATCTTGAAGCATTGGAAACAAATATTTATGTCACCATTGACGCCATGCGGCCACATTTATTGCAAACAATTTTTAAAAATTGAGCTTATTGAATGGATGATGTAGCTCGTAACCGCAACAGACATATACCGGAAATCATATTAAAAAAATAAATGTCATGAAATAATCTACCACATTATAATAAGAAAAATTTATTCCAACAATATTTCTGTCTTGCATTACCATTATAAGTTCTAATGCGACTAAAGAAACACCCGATACATTCTGCTCACGCTTCCACACAAAAAAATTTCCTTTTAAATTTAAGCAAAATAGAAAAGTTTAAAATTAGTAATAATATAGGTATTATAGTAATAGTAACAGAAGTACTGTTAGTACTATATGTCTTAGTATGACTTGATAATCATTAATAGAAAGTGCGTAAGATTGCCATTTCACATGACAATGACTGTCTGCATTAATTGGATTTAACAATAATTGACATCTTAAAATTTTAAATTCTTATATATTTGTAAATAACTTAGGAACCAATTTCTGACAAATTAATTAAACTTAAAAATACATTCTTTTTCATTTAATAGTGTTTTTAGAACGTATCAGGAAAAATTTTAAATTTTCCGCCACTTTATTCGAAAAATTATCGTTTCCTAACATTAAAACTCAAACATCTTTTCTTTACAGAAGTCTTATTCTGTTTTATTGAGCTCGTCTAGGTAGGTTTTACAAAAAACGATGAATAAGGAGTTAGTATGTTCAAAGCTGCAGGGATGGTGGAGAAAGGTAAATTTTAATAATTTCCAAATTCAGAAATACATTATTAAGCAAATTGTTTACAGATAGCTGCCAAAAAAGAGCTGTTTATAAATATTCTATTTTGGACTATGGTTATAGGCGTTAATGTCTATGACTTTTTGGGTTTATGTCACTTAGTACCAAGGCACTATACCCATGTATATCGGCCATTTCAAGATTCAGCATCAACTTACATATTTTATAACCCCAGAGCCTTTTATGAAATGTATTATGGAGATGCCATTCATGATCAGGAACAATTGATGAGCGCAGACGGTCAGCAGCCTGACGAACAAGTAGATCAACAAGGTAAAGAACAGAATGGCGAGCATGAAATGGTACGGGAACGTGAAAGCGAGGAGTAAGAGGAGCAACGCGAATCTAACGCAATAGAAAGAGCAGAATAAGGACAGAATGAGAAAAACGTTTTATGTAAGATTAAGAAGAGAAACAAATATACCTGAAGTAAGAAAAAGATAAATGAAAATTTAAAGTGAATATGTTCGAAAAAGGCTCGCTCGAAAATTCCCAAAATAAAACTAGTATGTTTCAGATTTTGATTATTAATATTTGCAGAACTTCTTTTAATAAAATTTTAAGACCTCTCAACATTATTTACTTATTTAAGAAGAGATGCTATATAATATCTATAAATGATTACAGTACAGTTTCTAAATTTTTAATTATATTTGTGTGTCACAAGGAACCGGCTGCTCTGGAATATTGAATATCATTCCATTGTAAATTTATTGTCTATAATTATGAAACAAAAACAAGCATTTCAATTGGGTATAACAAATAAAAAAAATTCTAGTGAACTTTGAAAAATTAATGTAATTTATGCTGTGAACATTCCGAGCCTTTGTATGAATACAAAGTAATCGATGAGACAATCGACAACGTCATTCATATGTTTACGATTTGCGGTCACGGCCATAATATAGGAGCGCATAGCTTCACTTATTCTTTACTTGGATACACATTACCAAATATTGATACTCATCCATCAATCAACACACGCCCAAACAATATATTGCCATATAACTGTCTAGAATAATAAATTGGACTAGCACAGAACAAGGCCATAAATGTATATTGTGTTTTGATAAAGTGTCAAGTCAAAAAAAAAGCATTAAAACTTTCCTTGTTATAATCGGAATTTTAACACAATGGATGCCATTGTCTCACCATCACCGGCAGTGAGTTTGTCAAACAGCAAGCAGACATACCGAATTAGTATCATTTGAGTTTCATCTTTCAGCAATATTGGCACATAAATATTAATAGTAATCTGTAAATATGCCCGATGTTGATAAGTGTATGGATGGTTTTATAGTTCCAACTGCAAACCAACACGTATGTGACGGAGAGGAAGTAGACTAAAAACCGTAACTATGACATGAAAGTGTCAATATGTAAATTTGTAAAAAAAAACGTAAATAGAAAAAAGAAATGGAAACCGCCCAATATTTCAAATCAATACACAAATGGGCTTCGGGTTCGTTGAGTGCAATTCATCAATTTATTGCACTCACTTTGCATCATTCATCAATACGTAGCTTCATATTATTTTTTATATGCGAATATTGCTAATTTCATCACCTTGCCACATGGTGGGAAAGGATATGTAATGGAGCAGGAATGCGAACTGTTGAGGTTTATTACGTGTTTTTTAACATTTCATATCCAGAGCTACAGACCTGAGAAGTTAATTGTAGAAGTAGTGATGATCAGACAACAAAACAAAGAAGTTAGAAAAACTCAATCTTATCCTTTTTAAAAAATTATTGAAGGCGGCTTGTCTTAAATCTATTGTTGGAACAACCACAGTCAGAAAACAAAGTTTTTTTGCTAATAAAACTGCTCCTTCCCTTGTGAACGAAGGATTTATACCTTATACCTCTGATTTTTGGCAAGAGGTATTTGTACAAGGACGCGTCATATATTTTTCTGATTAGAAATGCAACAAAAGTTGATATATGTCAGTGTCTCCGTCTGTTTGTAGCCAAAGTAATGGTAGCCTTTCCCTTAAATAAATGCAGTTTCGAGTGCGATTTTCAGATAAAGCAAGAGTGAAAATAGATAAACCTTGTTGCATACACCATGTGGACTAACTATAATAATGCAGAATGAATGTCAACAATGAGTTTTTATGTAAAATTTGTAATACCATATATGTATATAAAAATTGTAAATGGTAATGGAAAAACTTCAGTAAACAGTAAATAATACAGTTTCTATATAATTATTCGCGTAAAAGGTTTTTTTGATACGTCAAAGCAACAAGTCATGTTTTCAATTTTATATTTGGTTCACAGCAGTATTATTTTAATTAATTAAACTAAGTATAAATTTTTTTAAATATTTTGGCTTAAAGAACTGAAATTCATAACCATGTAATGGAATAGATATTTAAGTTGACAAAGCAAAGAACTAATTATTTTTCTAGATCCAAAATATAATTGTTTTTCTAAACTATTGTTATGTAAAGGTTATTTAATTTTGTATTTATTCATTTAATTAGCAAATAATTATAGGTGGCTTTGTAAATTAAGGTTGAAAAAATAATAATTTGAAATGTGGGTTACTAAAAAGTTAAAGAAAACTCAACATGAAAGTATAGCCATCATAATTTCACACTCTTTACGCCGTTAAATGGTGAATTCCAGGACTAAAGGCTGGATTTGTTGTGTTATAAGAAATTAACTGATCTATACTACCTAAAGGAAAACAATCTATTCATCTTTTCTTGCCGAAATAAAAATAAGTGAAATGTAAAGCCAAATGAATTTTGGTTTCTTAACGTACACGAAGCAGAAATCTCAGTTAATATAAATATTGCGCATTTGCATTGCATTTTTTTCATGATCGGATTAAACTTGAGTTGTTTGTGTTTTTATGATGTTTTGCTTTATGTGTACTTTATCGTAACTAATGACGGCTACGACAATTGATTCAGACTTAAGCTTCGATTTTATGACACTTACGAGATAGTCTTTAAAATATGAGGATGTAATTGCCAACTGGGTGACACAGAAATAACAAATAAAGATTATACAAAGGCACACAGGTCAGACAATATCCTTCATAACTGATTGTCCTTTTCATACATTACGGATAAAGTGCAATATACTTACGAATTCAAGAAACTAATTGATTGGGAAAATTACAAAGTAATATACTTTTAATCAAAAATAATTAATATTTTCTTGATTATATTAACTTCGAAGTTAACTAACTAATTGACTAATTTAATTAATAGACATTACAAGTTAATCAAAATATCTCAATCAAGTTATCACCTAAAGGCACATGGATATGTTCTTAAAGCGTATTGTCCTGAAAAGATTACCATAAGTCTGTACTTCGATGCTGACACAAATGAGCTATTTAGACCTACGTAGCTTCAGAGTCTATCATCTATCTAACTTTTTTTTTTATTTATTTTCCCAAATTATGTATGCAATCTGTCTATCATGCTTTTCCATGCTAACACTTTTTATAAATTTTATAATTATTATAATATAATATTATTATTATATTATAATTATATGTAAGTATATAAAATTTATCTAAAAATAGATAAAGTGTCTTATTTGCAAATAATGCTGAAATAGTATAAATAGCAACATCAATTACTGAAACTCTAAATTATAATATATATAAAGTTCATTCTAAGATATATTCAGTCGTAGTAATAGACACAATGTATATGTCTCTGTCATAAAACTACGATATAAACTACCTATGTAGTAGCATATATATTCTACAAGACTAGACTATACATTTGTTAGTTCCGGCGAAGTAGAAGATATTTTTTTGACCAGTGTACGCGTAAATACGTTAAGATATTACATTGAGATATTAAGATATTATTTAGATATTATTCTTTTGTTATGATAATTAATACACAAAAGATAGTTATTTACTGATGTTAGATTAAGGAAATCAAATTTTTTTCATTCTTTATATATTAAAGTGATAGCGAAAATACTAAATAGAAAATAATTTCTGCTGAGGTAAGTTGGTTATATTTCTTTGGACGTTTGCTGGCCGAAAGCAATGAAAATGTTATCTTAATTGTTTGTATTTCTTTAACAAAAATTTTACATTTTAATATTTTTTATACACGGAACTTCTCATAATTATATTATATAGCCGTGAGTTTCAAAATATATTTTTAGTTGCTTATAGCAATTCTCTCTGCATTCCGAATACATCTTTCTGTTTTTGATTGCTTTGATCAAAATGTATTCGTTCTTTTTGTTTTTAATTAAATTCTATCCACAGTCGACTTGCATTGAATATCCACAAGTGCCAGTGATTTGGAAATAAAAAGCAATAAGCAATGCGAAATATTCAAAATAAAAAGAATTTTAGTCATCGCTCTTATTCTTATTTCAGCAGGTACAGATACGAAAAAATTAAATATTTTTATATTTTTCAATATTTTTATTGAAATAGTTTATAAAATATTATTTTTGGTACTTTTATTTCTGCGCTTGATGCCATGATATATTCAGAAATAAATTAAAAAAATAAAATAAAATACTATTTAAACGATATAACGATATTCTGGGCTTTATTTATTGTTATTGTTAGGGGATGTTGCACTATGACCGTCGGGTCTATTGTGTCCCTTCTGAGTTTGAAATAGGTCTCTGCATTAGCGCAGTGCATTCTAACAGCACATGTGCGACCGATTCTTCATTCCTTTTGCAGAAGGAATAGTTCGCATCCGTATATATATCCATACAGATGCAATGTGATATCTCGTAATGTGATATTTTGGTTTACAGAGTCTTGTTAGGATTCCTGTGATGATTGTAAGTTTTTCTTTTGCTATGTTCATATAATCCTGTTTTGGGCTGTATATTGTTGTTTAAAAACCTGTCCAAAAAGTCGTCACAAATAAATTAGACTTTTTTAACTTAAGACAGTTGTTTTATTAGGACAATATTATGTAGAGTAGAGTGTCATGGGTTCGTAAGAATTGGCTTTTTTTTACTATGACGAAAATGCATGTTTTGCAGAGCGTTACAGAAATTTTTATAATTTTCTAACAAAAAATACAAATGTTGAGATTTATTAATAAATAAAACTGTTTTGCCTATGAGATACAGATAGTCTCGGGCCTCATGACCAAATTTAAACCGATATATTGTATTTTCTTTCACTATCAATTTCATAATATGCATTCGAAAAAAGAACAATAATTTTGATTTTGATGAGCCCATGACACTACATATTTTGGCCATTAAAGATAATTATTTTAAATTTATACTTTCCAAAAACATTAAAAAGTTAATTGAAAAATTCTGTATTAAAAGTCTTCTGCAATCAAAATCGGTACGCTAAATCTTGTTAACATTAAAAGGGTTCGGTAGAAACCGAAACAAATGGAATTAGAAGATACAAGCTTTGGGCTATACCGTATACCTTATATAGTGGATCAAAACTTCCTGACCTAGTTTCTTCAATTTGAGGCCACAGTCATCAAAGTTGTGTGTGGCCTGGCTTTATTGTAATGGAACACAATTTATTTTCAGTTAGACAATTCTGTTCAGTATTCTTTAATTATATCATTTAAGCGAAGCAGTTGTGAGCAGTAGAGGACCGAATTAACAGTTGCACCAGACTAAAGCAGTTTTTAATAGACAATCCCCATCTAATTCCACCAAACACTCGGTATTTTTGATGACAGTTCAGTCATCGTTTGTATAGGGTCGTTTAACCTTTAACCACCATTGTTTGTATTGTATATTTTCTTATTTGATCGATTTTTGCTATCATAAAATGATTCGATTCCATTGCATTTCAACAGCATTTCACTTTTTTTTGTGTTAACTCATGGGTTATCCAAGTATCGAGTGTCTTTGCATGACCTGTTTTTTATAAATGATTTTTTTAAATCATTTTTTTATAAATGTCATGTGGTTAATGTTTAATGCCTTCGCTGTCTTCTGATCTGTGCCGACCTTGTTTCACTATTGCAAAATTTCATGGACTTTTTAGTTGCTGACTGAGTTTCTCCAGAACGAAGTGCATCTTTAACACCACTTTGTTTATAGTATATGGTTTTACTTTTTTTAAAATTTCACTTATTTTCAAAAGAATATAACTTTTTACACGACCCTTCATAAAATGAAGAAATGTCACCCTTCAAATACATATTCGTTTGATATAATCGGATTATTGTTGCCAGATACACCAATCATATCTAGATGGGTACCAACATCATCCAGCGACAAAATACCGCAGATAATTGTTTATTACTAAATATATGGATAACTTGAGAGTTGTCAAATATTCTTTTTTTGAATTACGATAAAATATATTAAACCCTAGCAAGCAAATATATTTCAAAATAAAAATTATATTTTTGAAATAAGGCATTGTTATTTATTTATATATATAGATATAGATATCAACAACAAACATTAGATTAAAATTGTTCTGTGAAAAAAGAGGACAACGAAGGCCATTTATGGTCGTTGAATGGCAACAATGGTTATTCCATTTTATATTTAACAAATTATTCATTATAAATTATAACAAGCCACTTCCTATATAATGAGCCTCGTTCCTCTTATTTAATCTTTTACCATAACCTACAACAGTGTTTTAGGTAAGTATTAATTAATACATCTTTTGATATAAAACATATATTATTTGGTGGTATTTATGAACGTAGAAATGGATAAAGACAAGAAATACCTAGCCAGCTTACAACAAATAATGCGTGAATACATCGAATCACTTCATTCGTTTATAGTTGAAATGGTTGAGGCGCAGTGTAATAACGACCATTTTGACGAAGACAGTTTACTTGATGATGAGCCACAAGAGTCCTCGGAGAGCGATGATGATAAAATCATGTAAATTTGCTTGTCTTTACAATAAACTTTATTCGCAACGGTAATAAGTATTAAAACAATGCTAATAACATTGGCATCTCAGTTAACTGTACTGAATGTTAACTTTCGAACATCTCCTTCTTAAATATCTGTTATTGAAATTGGGGAATATTCCACTATTAAATTATGTTAACTTAAAACATAGAATGTAAACTAACATTATTTCAAATGTCAACATCACAGTGAAGCAGATATTTTACTGTGAGCTTAAAATTTAATAAAACAAAATTCCAAAATATTTTATAATTTTTTTTTTCTTGATTGAGTTTGTCACTTCACATATTATTTGGAATAAGAAATTGTAATAACCACATTAATACACACACACACACATACACACTGAACTCTATTTTATAACATTAAAAGTAAATATATTCTTCAGAAATTTGTGTCCAAAAAAAGTGTAAAGTACTGTAGTAAAGCCACCAGAAGTAAAATTAGGCAACGTTCTAATCTATACTAAAGCGGGGTACAATAAAGTATAGCTTTAAAAATTGTAAACAGTTCCGATACATATGTATGCTAAATACCATTCAGCTATGCAAAGGGTAGAATTTTGGATATTAAAATCCTCTAAAACATATTGGGATATTTTACACAATATATAAATTATTTTTTTCAATTAAATTTTTTTTATTAATTTTGAATTAATTTCGTAAAACACATTAGTTGGACCCAATAAGACCAGTTTCATTGAAATTCAAAGCGTATTCGCATCTATGGGTGAATGATGGTAGAGGGATATATGGCATACACTTCATATACATTCAAAACTTTAAATGAATTCCTTTGATATGTGACTTGACATCTGATGTAATATCACTTTGTGTGTGTCTGTTGAAAAGACAAATAAGGAATAGAAACTTAAACATCGTTTAAATGCACGTATGATCTTATTTTGCAGTATGTTTGTTGTTTTCTTTTGGGGAATGTTTTTATATACGTGTAATAGTAAGAGACGATGACGGCTGTTGACAACAATTGTTGATGTGTAATAGGCCCTAAATACGCGTTTTACATATTATGCAAAGTTTCCACCCTTATTTTTTGGTTTTGTGTCCAATCCTAATACATGATCTTCGTGCAGTAATATTGACCAATCAGCGTCGCGTAAACGAAATTTCCCTTTCAAAAGGCATAATAGGCGAGTCTATTTATAATGCAATACACTAAACTGTCCATTCTTCCCTACAAGGTTCTCTTTTACTATATTAAAACCGAGTTGCCCTTCCTTCCTTGTGTGTCCTTTACAAAAACAAACTTGTTGCACGAAAAGAGAAAACACAATTGAAAAGTGTTGTAGAAACAGAAGATGTGGGAAGGAAGAAGAAAAAAATACTGCAACATTTTTACTTAAACGCATTACTGTAATAGTCGTTCCGGTCTCTTAAATTCATTAAAACCTGGGATATACTCTGAAGAATAACAAGTACTTGTAATAACTACTTTTAGATACAATTAGATTTTATTTTAATTTGAGTATATATATAATTAATTTATTTTAGTTATTATGGTAATATAATTCTGATAATATTTAAGTTCTGATTCTGATAATATTAAATTCGGTAGCACAAAATAAGTAAATGGTTGATAGGCGAAGAACTGGCGATGAATTGCAACGATGGAGTTTTAAGTTAAATTAATCGAATGGGTGATGATTTAATATTTTGCTTTTTTATTCTACATTTGAGTATCATAAATATTCCAATAACCATATTACCATATATATTATATACTTTTGTCTCTAAATATTAAATTCCATTTTAATATTTATAATAAATAGAACTCAAATTATTGTTTAGCGTGTTAAATACAATATCAAGGACAGTTATATAAGGCGGAACGATTTATTTAACAAAAACAAAAGGTTAAGAAAAACACATTTTTTGTTCCTCAAGTTAAAAATCATTTATCTTGGTTTACGATGATTTGATTACATCACTTTCTGAAGATAATATCCCGCAACTGACAACATTTAGCTCGAATAGCCGATTGTGCCAGTTTTCTTGACAATTTCGATCCTATTTGTCAATATTTCAGCCCTCATGGCATACCGAAATCAGTGATATTGATTGCCGAAAGCGATCAATATCACTGATGTCAAGATTTTTGATGTCAAGTTTTTTGTTAAAACCAAAAGTGCTGCGGACCATCAAAAATTCGCAATCAAACTCATCTCATTGACGATTATCACTTTGCTTTGAGGGTTTTCCATGGCTTAGAACTGTAATTTTGGTTTATTGACATGAAATGCTCTTTATCACTCATTATAATTGTTTGCCGAAAATTTTTCTGAGTTTGAGCACGCTTGACTGTTGCGTACTTTTCTGTTACCCTTCGCAAAAGCTTAACCGCGTATAACCCACTAGTATTATTGTATATATGTCATATATGCTGATTTCACATATCACAATAGCTGGACATCCAAAAATTGTTTAGAAAAACATAAGATATCATATGATGTGGAAAAAAACTAAATAACATTAGAAAGTATCTACTTACAAATGTACTTTTTTTGCGAGAATTGGTCCAGACCGTTACAAGTATACTGGAGTTACAAGAGAAGCGGTTACTTCTTAGTATAGAGAGCATAAATAATTAAATGGTTAAATAGTTAGAAAATTATTACAAAATTTTGAAAGAACTACCATAACATTATAAGTTTTTTTTTGTTTTTTTGCTTCCCTTTATTATACACCTGCCAAGATTTAGCATTTAGTATACATTTTTACATAATGGAACTTCAAGTAATAATTCAAGAACAAGATTAAGAATTACATGAGTGAACTATTAATAGTGGATAAAAAGAAAAAGAAAACTTTTCTTTAAATTATATAAACTAAATATTATAAAATAATTAACATTAATGGATAGATGATATAATGAATGAGTCAATTAAATAGACTGCTATGAATTTACTATGAATATATTAGTTAGATTATTATAGTATTGCTAGTTCTGATGGAAATAAGCGTTTCAATCTTCTGTTATGTGCGGCTTCGTCCATCCTAACCCAGCCTCATTGCTGGGTTAGGATGGAAAAGTAATCTGTCTGTGTGCTTTTTACTACTTTTTCGGATAACGTCAGCAACGAAGGGTATCTTTAACTCGCGATGAATGTCATAGTTTGAGATGTACCATTCAGCGTTGATGATAGTCCTAAGTATTTTTGATTGTAGTCTTTGCAGTATTTGGATGTTGTATTTGCATTCCGTGCCCCATATTTCCATATTGGAGCGATTACTGTTTTATATACTAGTAGTTTATTTTCCACTGTTAGTTTTGATTTCGAGCAGAGTAGCCGGTACAATTGTCCAAAGCGACGCTTTATTTCGTTGCTTTTAGCTTTAATATGGTCTTTCGAAGTTAATCTGCTATCTATAGTAATTATAATAAGAGCAAATGATGATAGTTGTATAAACGATAGGTATAGGCAACGTTATCTGCACTGTATTTCAGTGTGTCTTACTTAACATATGGTACTACGATTTAGCAAAAAATTGTTTCATTATTTTTAATACAAAACAAAAGCCAATTCGAATCAGATACTTTGATTAATCAATCAACTAGCATCGAAGCTGACAACTAAGAAATTTGAAGTTAAACTAAAATAAATGCAAAAACAAAATAAAAAATAAGATTGAATGTAGAAAACACCAAAATAACACACAAGTCATTTTAACCCAAACAGTTGTGAAAGGTCATCCGGGGTGAAACTTAACCCATTCACTGTAAAATTCACACACTGAAAGAAAATAAATGAAGAATTGATGCAGCGAGCAAATCTGCTGGTTGCCACTTGACAAACACACGACTACCGTCACAACTACGACTACGGCTACGACTACGACTATGAGAACAAGAACGAGTAGAAGTACAAGTGCGAGTAAATAGAACGAATTGAATGTTGTAAAAATGAAAATATTTGCTAATACAGACCCGTGTTCGTAGGCATGTGCTACAAAATATGAACACAGATCCTGGCACACTCAGCAAGATTAATGGCGCAAAATGTCAAATTGTTAAATATTTGTGCTGTCATTCCACCGTGAGGAGAATTGGCTGAACTCTGCCAGCCTCGTGCAGTTGACGAGTGTGTAAGTTTGCAGTGTGCGAGGAATTCCATTTACACTACATTTACTTTTTCACACACGATGTTCAAATGCATGGACTCCCATTAATTTGACGTTTGGTGGAATTTGGATTCTTCCGGTAGCCTCGCGTTTAGCTCTCACTCGCTGCTTACGTCCAACGGATTAATTGATGCGATTGTAGTACGTATTGCAGTGATGTATCTTCCTCGGAGTGCAACTTTCTGTTTTTATTTTACTCGATCACAAACGAACTAATTTTGTATTTTGTGGTTTGATGTGCTGTGCCAACTTCTCGCGGTGCTTCATGTAAAAATGTTAGCTAAAATTTTAATGAATGAACATCACAACGTTTTCGCTTTTTATTTCGATTTTCATTTTATTTATAGAAAACCAAATGATTTTATATGTTTTGCTGCTCTTTTACAATTTAGATTTATTTTTTAAACAGAAGATTTGGTTTCATTATGTACATTTCTATATGGCATATATTAATCAAGAGCATTTGTCCATTTACATTTTAAATATTTTTTATTAATCAACAAAAACTCGATCACTATTAAGGTTTCTTTGTATCTAAGTTAGTGCTTAGCATTAGTTAGCACTTTTTAAAGAAAAATTTTTTGAGCTACTTTGCTCTACCTACTTTATTAAACTAATGAGATGGATTAAACTGGAGTAATCTTTAAATTAGGTGAATATTTCTCAGTTATATTGTATTGCATTATACAAAGCTATTTTATATTAGATCTCATATCATACATTTATGAAAACGATTAAGATTCATTATCTCATGGGTACATAGCTATAAAATAAACATTTTAAGTGAACACTTAACGAATCGGAGTAGAGTAGAGAGAGTCATGTTGAAATTGAGTTAGAAATTAAAGTAAAAACATTTGCGCATCTAAAATGCAATTTTTATCCACAACGAATTGTCACAAGTGTGCAAAAAACAAGAAAGAAAAGAAAAATAAATGCATTTGCTATTGTAGGTCTAATCCACAAATGCAATTGGAACGTTGCCAGAAAGTGTACAGATTGCAAATTTATGCCTCACTTAATTGACAACATTTTCCGGTAAGCACTTCAGCAGTGAAATCGAATAGAAATTAAACAAAAATACCCCTTCCAACAGAAAATGTATCTGAAGTGTCAAAGTAGAATATTTTGAAAAATATTTAGAATGTCATATGAGTTTGGCATAAAATTCTTAAGTCAATTAAAAAATTTATTGCCGATATGAAATTTGTTTGAAATTAACAGAATATGAGATGTGAGTGCAAAATAGATGCCGCCGAATGCGCGAAACGCTGAGTGTTGTTGAAAATTTATTACTCGAGTGGCACTTTGGAGCCAAGTACGCGTTGGTATCGACGAGCGTGGGCAACGCACTGCATCCTCCACCTCTTGCATCTTTTGCACCTCTTACAACGCGGCACGGAATCTGAATTGATGACTTCAAACAGACGTCTCCTTATGAGTTAAGCAGAGTAAACGATCTGGACATAAGTGAATTATTAACGCTGCATTTAATTTGGCTCACGTTGCGTTCGGTATCGCAACTAGGCTTCAGGCGCGAACTGCAAAATATATTACCACAATTTCCAGATAATTTTGTTTTTGCTTCCAAGTTAAACTGGATTAAATTTTAAATATTACATTATTATATTTAAACAACGCTGGCTGGTGTACGTTTTACGCAGATTTTAAGATTAGCACGTCAAGTCGTTGATTTATGTTATGATTTTGCCACTTAATATTTGCGTTTAATTGTCAGCCATAAACTGAAGGCAGTTTGTGTCGTTCACTATCAATTCTTTAATGAATTACTCCACGTTGAAGAGGAGGTAGCCTGCAAAAAGACGCAACCAATCGTCTAGTACTGTATACTGCTTATTGACCGCAAGAATTTTAAGGAGGATTTTTTAAATTATTCATATGAATGCAGTAAATAAAATGTTTTTCTAAAAGAATTAATAAATTAGTTCAATCTGGTTCCAAGTCTAGTTTAAAAGTTTGTTGACATCTCAAGCTAAGGCGGTTGTTGATAGAATGAGTTATAGGGATATTAACAGAAACTCTGGATATATCTGCAGTGCTGCACTTGAACCAATTGCACTATATTCATTGGTCGCAAGTTCAGTAAAAAACATGGTATTTAGAATACTGAAATTAAAATCAAAAACAAAATCAACAATCAACGGCTATGACATAAATGAAAGATAAAAGTTACTGCATGAAATTATTTCTTCTGATTTTAATAACAAATGTAATAATAGTGAACTTTTAAACATTAAGTAACATTTATTTAGATAATATAGCCGTTATGGTAATGTTTTAAATTGAATCAGCATTCAGTTTTTTCAGACACCATCCTATATTCATAATTAGTTGTCTTTGGAAATATGTACTTTTAAATATGTACTGTTTGTATATAATTCTTCAGCTGCATGTTGAGACAGAAACCAAACAATTCCTTATTGGCGTTATTCATATTTAGAGTTACTCTATATATCTATAAGTTACTCTAATATTAAGTATAAGTGACGCATACCTAAATCACATAAATGTAGCATACGGAACACATATTAATAAAAGGCTAAAAGCATCAAAGCTAGCATTAAACAGCACATGGAGAACTGTTTTAGGAAATGACAAGGTAGCACTCAAATTTGAGTTATGCATCCCAAATTCAGGGTTTTGAAAGGTATGATGAAGTGGAAAAACTGCTTACTTATTTTATCAAACGTATTTTTCGTCTCCAGCAAACACGCCAGATTATGCAATCTACCTGGAAATTGACTTAGCAAAACTACTTATCGGTACTTTAAAATCACATTTTCAATATATTAACGCTGTGATAAGCCAACCAGATAGCAGACTCACTAAACGGCTTGCGACATACTTTCTAGGTAAAACGAGTTCGTTTTTTGCGGCTTGGTTAAATTTAACCGAGGAGCAGCTATAATGTATATACCCATACCTGTTCAATTTGATTCACGGACCATTATTAACCATCTTTCGGATCAGAGGTGGTTGGGAACCACTGCTCTAAAGAAATTTTATTGTTGTAGTAGTCGAATGGTTGTTTTATTGTAGAGCAAATCAGGCATATCAGTTTAAAAATAGATGTAATTGATTGTCTGCATGTTATGAACTCCATAAGCGAGATTGTGACCGTCCAACATTTGTCCTATACTTAAAGAAGTTAGATTTATGTATACATTTCAGAAAAGTATCTTTAGAAAAGACAGAATTGATGTTTATTATTGAATCAAGAAACTTTTTTTGTGTTTCGTTTTTATTAATAAAGTAACACTGGATTCATACGAGAGTTTTGTTTGTAATTTTAGCTGACAATCGTTCTTACTTTGAATGCAAAACAAAAAATTTTGTCAGCTAAAAACTTAAACGAAACTCTCGTTGTATATAACAATTCGTAAAAAAAGAAAAAAATATATATATGTATAATAAATTACTTAGAGTAAAATACCATATTCGACTGACCAGGCTATACAACAGACTTCTCATAAATTAATACTCGTATGTGAAAGAATAACATTGTATCTTATGAAGTGAATAAACCTACACAATTACTATTACTATTTCTATGCATACATATGTATATACTTTTACTTGAGGTTCAAGTTGATAATATGACTAATCGAATATGAATTTAAGTTTAGTGTTTAAATAACCAAACATTTATGAAAACCCTACTGATCCTCATTCTCAATTGCAATAGACTCGTCTCATACCCAGTTATAAATATATACTAATTCCTACAAGTACACATTGAGTAGGTCAACACCCTAGTAATATAAAACTTGCATTATGAGGAAATTTATCTAATTCGTAAATGAAATTTTCTTTAGATCCTAAGTTACATATTTAGGAAGCAGCATTGCAATGTCTCTTCCTTAAAACTGCAAATGCTTTTGTGGTTATTTAGAAGTGGAAATGAGCCAAATGATGCCACTTAAAATTATTATTCATTGCAATAAAATTTTAAATGCAGCTACATCCAATTGTGCCAATTGCAATTGTTCTCTCCCAATGTGCAATTTTCAGATAAAACTCTTCAGAACAAGGTAGTTTCATTAGCAATTACAATCGAAACTTTACGTATTAAACGGAAGCTTAAAATTGTTACTGAGGTAGGAGTTCATTTTTTGAGAACCTGGACAAGAGTTCACACTTTCCGATACAGTTTTCAGCATTTGATAGTAGAACATTAAAGTAACATTTTCGGTTAGGAATTATAAATTTTCACTCTTGTTTGCTTATTCAAGCCAAATAAACACTTTTTGTTGAAAGGAAACAAAAGTAAATAAACAGGACCAAAAGGATGAGAGGCCATTGTCCAAAACCGATAAAACAATTTGCATATTGTGGAGAAGATAAAATAAATTAAATTCGTATTTTCTTTTGTTGAATCAAGATATTTTAATTTAAATTTATTTGAGTACAAATAAATTTATTTTGAATCTTCTATTACACATAATTATTATTGATATCAGAATAATTTTATGTTAGGTTTACCTTAGAAAACAAATGATTATTGTATGGAAATGTAAGTGCAACATCCTCTTAAAAATTATAATTATTGAAATTGAGAATATGCGATAAGAACATTGAAAGCCTTCTTACGTTCTAATTGACTTATCTCATTATTAAAAAGAAATTCTTCAAATGAAGCAAAATTAATTGGAAAAAGCTTTAAATTTAGTTAAAATAAATTTGGTTCTACTTCAGTTAGAATTTTTTGTTAAGTATCTTTTTCATTGAAGTAAATAGTTTACAGGTTGTAACCTTGTTTTTGGGAAAATCGTGATTGAATGCGCAAAGATTCAGTTTTTTTGGTCCAGGTTCTATGGACTGTGCACTTTTCTCCTTGTGAATTGTACTAAAATAAACAACCAGCATTCTTATTGAATTTTCTCTGCTTCCAACCCGACAACTAAGGGAGGTAGAGAGGTACTTTTTTTGTCGTTCGGACTTTTGTCTAGGAGCGAATACTGTTACTCACAGCTTTAAGAAAATGGATCTGATTTTATGGCTTTAGCTTTTCAACAAGTGACGTGATGTAAACATGTTGAATAATCATTAATTTGGAACAGTGGAAGGATATCTGCTGACACGTTACTGCAACCAACTATTCCTCAGAACGTTTACTATATATGGTAGGTAGGCAAATGTATATATCTCACTTGTTATGTGTAAACTTCATTGATCGGATCTGTGTCATGTTTCAACATTGTGAGCTTTGAGTTTTGGTGCTTCTATAGATAAAATTTAATTATTCATAACTTAATGGTTCATAAAACTTTAAAACGTATTTATTTGTATAAAAGAGATAATTTTATGACTCCTTTAAGTAAATAGTCTGTGACAATTTTAATATTAAACAAACGCGTCAGACTTTTTGTTTTAAACTTCAAACGTTAATGTAATTTAAACTCACTAACTATTACCATCAGTAACAATATTTTCCAACAAAGGTGACATAAATGGGTTAGTTTCTAGAGAAACTTTCTCACGTTAAACTTTTGTACGAATTCAGACAAAGCAATTATTTACACGAATAGAATATACAACTTTGGACAGCACGATTCCGATTTCCCGGGCACACATACAAGACAACGGATTTTAGTAAAGACAACCCCACTACGTTATAATAATAACAATAATCAGTAGACACGCCATTTGGCATTTACTTATAAACTTATATATACAATGTTTGATCAACTCAAAGAATCATTCGCATTAAATTTGGTACTATCAAGCACCCATAGTTTTCTGTGGGCACACTTATAAGACAACGGATATTAGTAAAAACAACTTCACTACGTTATATCTTAATATGGCTAAGTTCTCGAGATGTCTGGGTGTAAGGTTGAAAATTTTTCATAAATTATTTTTATCTTGTCAATAATAAGTAGACACGCCATCTGGCTTTTACTTATAAACTTATTTGTATATATTGTTTAATCAACTCAAAGAATCAATCGCATTAAATTTGGTACTACCAAGCACCCATAGATCACTATGACAAATAAATTTCATGTTATTGCGATTTACATTTCTGGTGGAGTTAAAAATTTTAAAATATTACTTCATACTAAGTTGTGATTTCTTAAGGGCTAGCATGTTTGCATGTCGTACTCGCGAATTCATTTCAGCTTCTCAATTTTAATCTTATAAAAGTGGATATAAATTTATATCATATTAAACAAATTATATTCAAGAGAGTGATTATATTAGAGAGAGTGAGGCATAATCACAAATAAAGAGATAGAGGGCCAGAGAGAACAGGAAAGATACAGAATAACAATTTTTTGTATATTGTGATATTTTAAATTTAAGATATATAGTAACATTCTGGCTTTTGATAAAAATCAAGAAATATTATTTAACAATTACATTGCGTTTAATGTTTAAAATTAAACTTAAAAGGGGAAAATATTTGAGATAACACAAAAAACATCTTAAGGAAAACAAGTGCAAATAACAAGCGATAACAGCTGCATATGAGCTGGTAAAGCGCTCGAAAGCAAAAACTTCCAAATCTGTTGGCACCAAATTTATTTTGGATTCTGGGAACATTTCTCAAAATTCCGAGATATAAATATCTTAAAAGACTTTGTCATGTGAGTTTCATACAAATTAAAAATTAACATTAAAATATATTACATATTTGTCACACTCGTTAGTGGAAATATGCTTAATATCTTAACTTTGAGGCATTAAATTTATTGAGCCTAAGTGGAACGGCATCTGTCGCAAATTTCGAAAATTAATTGTTCCAAGAAAATATTCAATAGAAAGAGTGTTGTCAAGGATAAAAGCTTGCGTAGCATATAAAAGCTCTAAGGACCTCCATTATTAAGCTTTTTTATGGGAGCTGAACACTGGTTCAGTAAACCCGCACACGTATTGCTTAGTATCTATTACGTACAATTCAGCAATATTAATAAATTAACTAATAGTTAAGATTGTACCACTCATATCCAATAAAGAAAGTTTTTAAAAAAAATTATTAAGCTTTTTAAAGAAAACTATACCATAGATACTGTACCAAAGATACCCATTAACATTTTAATTTATTTTCATACGATAAAAATATCTTATAACAAAAATTTTAAATTTTAAAATTTAAATTATTTTCATATGATAAAAATATCTGATAAGTCAGTGACTTTTTGAATAAAACAAATTTTTTTCGGCAACTAATCATATTATTTTTCTACATAATCACCTTTTAGCTCGATACATTTAGTCCAGCGTTTCTAATTTTCATATTCCCTCCAAATAATATATTTTCTTAAAGCTCTCAAAATACGCTTTTGTTTCGGTAATGACTTTTTCATTCGACTCAAATCTCTTACCGCTCCGCCATATCTTTGGGTTTGGAAACAGAAAATAGTCGCAGGGGGCTAAATCTGGAGAATATGCTGGATGGGGTAGCAGTTCATATCCCAATTCGTAGATTTTGATCATCGTGCTTAATCAGCACACGAAATTCACTTTTTTCCATTTTCGTAAAAATTCACGTGGTTGTCTGCTTTGAACGGCTATCAAACATCACCTGAACGACTTAGCTTGCTCAAAATTAGAAAGTTGCCCACTGGTAGATTATAGCTGACGGCAGCACTGTTGCATTTGGAGTAACTGCGCGGGAAACCTATCCGTGCAGCCCATGAAAATTCTATATTTTTTCCTCTCTAGTACAGAAGGTAAAAAGAAATTTTATAATGAAATGTAGTGGTTTATGGGTTAGGCAAAGGCCTTTCTGCTCTGCGACCAGCTTGATCTATTGTGCCCCTTTGTATTTAGACATCTAGGAATTTGAGGAACCGAACCAGATCCTTCGGAGGAAGTTTTTAAAGGTTTTCAACCTCTACTTGCTGTGCACCTAATATTTTGTTTCTTCTGTGGCCTAGTGCATTACAGTTGGTGATTAAATATTCCATAGATTGTTGCTCATCACAGCAGAAACTGCAAATTTGTGTCGGATATACCTATTTTGTGTACGTGTTTATTGCAGGAAGCCTGTTAGTGCCTGTTAATGCACCAAAGAGTGACTTTAGACACTTTTTGTTTAGGTTCAGAACGATATTTCCTCTTTTGGTATCAAAATTCCAAAATTTTTTGGAATGATTTAAATTTAGGAAATTTAAATGTAATGTTCAACATAAAAAATAGGTTTTAACGCAATGAAGGAGACATTGCATAAATGTTAAGTAGACTATTTCGTAATTAGCACAATGAGATAAATGGATACATCAATTTCTGGTAGTTATACACCTGACGGTCTGTTTGCCAAACCATTCTTTCAGTTTTTGGAGACATGTCAACATTTCTTGGTATGATAGATATCGGTTTAATATATTTAATAGCTATCCTACATTCGTATCTAATATTTTTATATCAGTTATGAGAGCAATTAGTTGAAAATTGTGATGGATGGTTAAGTATGTGTATATTGAATTTTGAACTAATGATAAAATTAATAAATTTATTTAAACTCAAAATACTAATTTGTTTGTGAAATTTAAATTTATCAAATAACAATTGCAATGTTTATTATTAAATATCAATGTCAGAAAGCAAAAAGTTGGTCAAATTTAGATATAAGCTGTTGCTTATAGCTTGAGTCTCTGTATTGCATTACTCAATTCTCAGTAAAGTAAATATTTAAATACTTAGATTTAGAAATTGCTTCCATTCCGGTATATAGTTTTAAAAAATGTTATTATAGAAGATTTTTACTTATTTAAAATAATTTAATATTATTTAATTTCACTAAATTTAATTTAATTAAATTGTGATTTGATATCAGTTATGACGGTGGCGACGGTTTTATTTGACAGAAACTATTATATTTGGTAGAAAGACTTGTGTTGAAATTTTACAATTAAAAATATGAATATAATTAATTAATTCAATTATTCTACAGCTGGTTTATAATTTCGTTCTAATGTAACACAGCAAGATAATGAATTTTCACAGTCTATTAACAAAACTCCTAGTTCCAACACACAAGTCTACTATGGTTTTGGTCCAGTTGGCTAATCAACACTGACTCTGAGCATCAAATTTGGTAGGGTACAAGCTTAATCCCTAGTACTTGTCGTCAAAAAAAATTGTTCATGAGTATTTAAATATAAAAAATATTTCGAAAAAGACTCAAAAAGTATTTAGTTTTTGGCAATACTTAAAATAGGTAATTGGTCAGCAAAAAATTGAATTAATTAAAATAATATAAAAAGAAATTTTGGTTTTTGTAGTTCACTTCTTTTCGAAACTTTTTTTTATCAATTTTATTTAATTTAATTTGGTTTATTATAATTTAATTTTAAAAAATATAATATCTAATGACAGTATTTTTGCAAAACTTAGTTATATGCTTCTAATATATATATATTAAATACTTACGAATTATTTTCATCCTCACATAATTATATTCTGTTATATTTCGTATCATAAAATATAAACTTAAAGACCTAAAATATTTTAAATTTTCATCTTCTGCATTCAAAATATTAGAATCAAATTAATTTTGTCCATTTAAGTACTTCGTGTCAAAATAGTCATTATGGTACATACCAAGATGATAGCTTGGAATAGATAAAGAACTCATTCAAAAGAACTGAAAGTTGAAGTAATAAGGAATTTGTTTAGAGAAAAATATAAATGCCATAAATGCAGTTGCCAGATGTGCAATAATTCTGTCATATGATGCGAATTGAACCAGCCAAAAATGAAGTGAATTTTAATTGAACAATTTTGAACAATTTCGATTTAAACAGTCTGAGTAATAAAATTTAAAAACACGTATGTAAGCTCATATGGATGCAACGACAATTGCAAATCAGTAATCAAAGTGCAATAAAGTCATATTAACATTGCAACAGTTGCATTTGAGTGTCAAAGTCAATGTAAAATGTTGTTATTTATGCCGAAGGTGGCAATTATCGGTAGCAGTTTACATGTGAACTGATTACATGCTGACAATTTTGTAATTTTAGTTTCATGAAATGTTGATATTTTAATTTTATGTTTCATTTTACGCACTGCACAGACGCCTATTCCGGCACTCCGCCATCCGCACTTCTTGCATCTGCTCAATAATTAAATCCTCACGTGCCGAATGCGATGAAATCATGTGATTGATGAGGTTTCAAACAAGTAATGATTGATCATAGTCGAACACATGAGAATCAACATTCGCGTGAAAAATTGGATTTCCATAAATTTCTGTATTTTGAACTTTGTTTGTTTCAAATATTGAACTACGTTTTTCGGAAAATGGGTGCGTGGACTACCTTAAGTACATACGACGGTGCTTTGCAGGTTTTTTTTTTTTGTTAAAATAAGAACGATAAAAGTTTTCAAAAACATTATAAAATTTTTAACTTATCAAACAAACGCTTAAATAAGTCTATTGTATAAAAATAAAAACACTAAAATAATTATGGAAAAAACAAACTCTAGTTCTGGACACAGATTTTTATCGTCGTGTAAGAATGTGTCTAATCAATTGGAGTGAAAATTTTCCTGGCACATTTATAAAGTGTGATTAAGCGATTATTGGTCTAAAAGTCTTACTCAAGTATCAAGATCGCCAGTAGTTTATTCCAAGAAACTAGTCAAAGAAAAAAAGCAGCTATTGCTAAGTAAAGCCCAAAGTAAAATATTGACAAAAAATTAATTTTGTGCATGAAAACAGCGTTCAATCGAAAAGAAGCGGAAGTTTGCCTTGAATATCACGTACCTCAATAAGCGTGTGTGATCGCGGCCGTGACGGTTGATTGGATATGAAATCCTGTTCCACCAGTTTGAAGTGCTCAAAATAACAAAAGAAGATTTATAGATCGAGGCAGAAGAAAATAAAAAACAAGAAACACTACTCACGTTTGCAGAATTATTCACTTTGAACGCAAGATCGAAAGATAAACGTTCGCTGTTGCACCGTGTGTGGGAAGCATTCTCGCTCACAGCAATGTGCAATGTGCAACACTGTAGCATTTGCGTGGCACTCAATTGCTTGGCATAAGCTGCACATTTCCGCTGAGATATAAAGAAATCCATTCATGCGAATTTCTGAAATTGTATCATGACACATCTTTATGCTGGATTCACTTCAAAGTGCGGCTGCTATTGCTGTCATTACTGTCATTTTAATTAGCCTGCCTGCCCCATCGCAATTATCAAGTCATTTCGCAATTTGCGTACGCCACTTGGCCGTTGTTTGATTTCGTGCATTTGGGCTGAGTCAAGCGTGGCGCTCCGCCGTTCTGTGGGCCTTTCCTTGCAACTGCCATAATTACTGTCAAACTTTGTTGAAGTTTTCATATCTCACATGTGTTTACACTTATCCCACTCAGAATTCAATAAAGATACAATTTTGTTTTTATTGATGCGTTGACAAGTGCGTTTATTTATAAGGTCTTTTGCACCGCTTAATGCACTTCATCAAAGTAAACATTTGATTTCTTGCTTAAGATAATAATTAGTTCCTGTTGAATTCAATGATAAAGAAAATATTATTTTCAGAAATTTCGATTTTCATAGAGTGAAGTTCTTACTATTGATCCCTAGTGTACATATTATTATTACTCCTTTTATAAATGTAGTACATTAACATTACCTAAACGTTGGTGTTGTAATAAATGTACCACTTTTAGATCTATGTTTTGTATATAAAATTATATTCTTGATTAACACGACCACGACTATTTGTCGGTGTGCTTCTCATATAATCGCTGCAATTTCTTCGTGGACACAAATAGAAAGTTAAATATATCCCACAGTACTAGGAACCGATTTTTATTCCTTACTCCAACATTGAATCTGAATTGGATATTTCTGCAACATCTGATCTTCACATATTCACACAAATGTCTTTAGGTTTAAGTTATAGCTCTTTAGGTAGAGCTATAGTCATAATATTACTTATTATCTGAAATACTAATTTAAAGATATAATAATTGTAGTCATCGATTCAAAGAGAGTTCTGAATATATAGTCAAAACAAGATTTATTTGAGATATCTAATAATGATTTTCTCACATTGGTAGTGGTCAACTTTAAATGCAATCTAATTGTGTATTTATTCAGACCCTCTGTTCGAGAGATGTGTTTGTTGGCTACAGTCTAAACAATTATTGAACAATGAATTTTTATAAAATGTTGTTTAGTGAAGTTTCTTTTTTAGTTCCGCTAAAAGTATCTATATAGTTTATATGGGAGGCTTTGAGTTGAAACTACGGATAAATGGACGGTTTCAACCGTTTTAAGACGACGAAACTATTGTAGTGGTCCTTTTATACATTTTACCACTTCAACTACTATAGAAAATGCAGAAAAAGTAAAATTTACCTGAAATGATTATATAAATATATTAAAGACGGTTGCTGTTCTTCTTATATTAAATGCAATAGTTCACATCATATTGGTGGATGGATTCGGCATATACTGCTTGACTAAATCAATGAGTGCAAACTTATAGCACTTAATTTATTTTCTTGTAGCATATTAAATTTTTAACATAAATACTAAAAAAAAATATTCCTAAAACAAACACGCAGTTGATAAAAATGATGACTGATAGCTTTTACTTCCGGAGCGATGTTGGTTACATTACGTGATTTTGACCGTTGATATTTGATCCAATGATGGCGCTGCGTACAAGTAATGCGTTCATCACAGCTTTATTAACATTTCTCTTTATTTCATTTTTCAAAAACTAGGAACCCAATTTGCGTATAGGCTACAGTTATCAGCCAATCCAACGCCTAACATTATTGAAACCTCTGAGATCACAATAATATATGTATAACGCATATTTGTACACTTGACGGAAACTCCAATACATCATTCTGATATTTTTTTTGATATATAATAAATATATTTTAAAAATTTGATTGATGTATGAAATTACAGAAAAATATGTTTATAAAGAATAATTACATCTCTACACCACCAAGCGATTTTCGGTGATTTAATTATTAATGAAAGCCTTTCAACTATTAAGAAAATATGATTTTACGATTTATCTCACAAAACAATACGTCTAAGTTCAATTAGTGTTGTTATTGCATTTTATAACTTGGTATGAGCGTATGATTTCCACGTCTAGCGGAGCATCAAAGTCCTACGCAGCATTCCTCATTATCCCTTAATCCTTGCGTTGGTTTTAAGCGAATGGTTATTTGTGGCACATCAGTTGTTGCAATCCTATTAAATTCAATTAATATTTGAGTTGATGTTATTGTTGATGATTGCTCATAAGTTATTAGTGGTTTACAATTAGTAATTCGTACATATGGTAGGATGCGCAAATCATAATGCACGTTCATGTATGCGGGAATGACACATAACTTGATTATCCTTGCGGTTGAAGTGCATTCACATGCTCGTGCTCACATAAGCAGTCGTAGACAAATGCGTTTGCTACTTAAAACAATTAAAATACTTCGTTGTTGTGCTTGATATTGTAGCTGTGTGTAATCTATCCCACTTCTTGCTTATCTGTCTGTGGTTGTAATGTTATTAAGTAAAGGCTTCATTTTAATCAATTATTGATATATAATCTGGCCAAGAGCACATATTTTAAGCAGTTGCAAATACTGCGCCTGATTAAGTGTTTGTTATCTTGTGATTTGCACTCAAATTTAAGGACAAACTAATGTTAAAACAAGAAATAATGGTGGCGAACTGAAACGCGAGTAATGTGTCATCGATGATTAATTAAACCAAATAATTGACACATTAAAAAATAAAAATTATATTGATTTATGTTTCTTAGAGTGAAGAAAAGGGCTACAAGCTAACTGCTCCAACCGATATACCTAAAAATAATTACAATTCATAGAAAATAATTTTCATTTATTTGTGCCGATGAATTAATGTAACTAAAAATGGCTTAATATGCTTTGCAGCATCACTTCCAAAAGACACTGTTCTTCGGCGATGCATACGAATAAATACTACTCTATGGAAATCAATAAAGATATTCACGATCATGAGTATTAAGCGCAGTAATCGTGTGAAATGGTAACACTGTAATGTGGCAGATATAGTAAACATATTCGAAATGTACTTTGCTTTGTTTATTTTGTTTATTTATTTTGCCATTGTTGATTTTCCAGTTGTATTTATTATTAAATATTACCAGAAGACAGGATACGATGGAAGATGGTGGTTTTAAGTAGCGCGGATACCCCCGATATAAGTAACCATGTGGCATATAATTATTGCTCCAGAAGGATGATGGAAAAAAATCATATCAACAGTAAAGCCCAATTAAATTTATATGTTGGCAATTCAAAAAATTCAATCTATATTTTTAATTAATGAAAAAAAAATTAATGAAAAAAAGCAACGATATTCTTTTTAAATTCGTTTCAAGTTGTCCGCATTTTCACTGAACTGATATTCCGAATCGATTGGCAAAATAACTAAACATTACGCATAATACTGAATCTGTGTCTTCTTTAACCATTCATAAGAAAGGAATATTTTGTTCACATTAACACTTTAATGGTGACTCTGGCCAGGAAAAAGGACCACTACCGAAAAGTTCAGCGGGTGCTCATTGTGTAGAACATTATATCTAAGCCATTGTTATTTTGGTCTCTCGCTAAAATATCATGTTGCCTACGACCTTAGAGTGCTATCTAAAACTTTTAAGTGATAAACATTTGGATTAACCTTAAAGTGCACGTTTCAAAAACATCAATAGAGAGCATATCTCCACCGTAGTAGCTTCTACAACCATCACCTGAAGTTGTGTTATATATATTTATTTATTTGGGAATGAATTGTATTGTTGGAAAATATGCGTCAAAAGTCATGTCCTTTTTGGAGAGGACTTAATACTTCACTTTGAGCTCGGTTTGAGTATTCGCTGCATGGCTGTGTAGAGTAGCCGTTAGTATTCTAATATAGCATTCTATTCCAAATTTCAATCAATTTTAGTGATAACTCATCTTACAAGACGCAGATTTTTAAAGTGTTTTGAAACATTGACAGATGTATCATATCTAAATATGGTTCAAACACAAAAAATTTATTAAAATATTCGTTTAAATTCCAATATTTAATGATTTTTTGATAGATCCATTTTTTGGTTACCTTCGAGTCCATCGTGTCCGAGTTTTTAAATAAGAGAGAACTGGTTGTGGGTGGCCTTTTGACTAAGTGCATTGTTACACTCTATAAGGACTTATGATGTAAATGTGTAGCTATTTAGAGCTCTGACAACTGACTGATTGTCTAAGAGTACTTTGATTTAAACTCTCTTAAGTCCTAGCATAGAGTTCCGCATGGCAAATTGAGTAGTCTGTACTTGTTGTATTTTATTTGTGTGCCCTGGGTCCCACTTTCCTGCTCCAGTACTCTAAAGCATTTTGTATCCATTCGTATACTATTTTTGTAAGTCGTGATGTAACCATGTTGGGTTAGCATTCCACTCCTCCCTTCATGGGCAAATGACTCTGTATCTTTTGGTAAAATTGAGTACTGGGTCTGTGTGGTCAATTGCCTGGGTCATTTCAAAAATTTCTTGAATTTTGATACCAAAAGAGCAAATATCCTTATCAACTTAAACAAGAAGAGTCTAAAGTCACTTTTTGGAGCACTAAAAGGCTACGCTTCCTGCAACAAAGAGGATGTGTGTTTAGTTAGTTAGTTAATATTAAAAACTATAATTTCTCACTCACATATTAATTGTAAAGACGTGTTAATATTTTTTCGAATATCTTCCACTAATACTCCGTCACGTAAAGGTAATACACCTATTTTTACGTAGAATTGGCAGATGAATATTACAGTGATTAATATTTAAATAATGGACTTCCGCTAACCAGGCATTTGTTTTAATTTGATTTCTAAATAAAAATATATTTTTTAAAAGATAGAAATTATGTATATGTGGATATCATTTTAATTCACTATAAAACAATTTTGTAGTGAATTTTTGTGCCATAAATCTTATGCTATAAAAATCGCAGGGCTTTCAAAAGTTTTCTCATTCGGAATATGTCCTATAAAAAACAATGTCCTGTTTATTTGACGGTACTTAAGTTACAAAATTCATTGCAGCTTCGAAAAGCGAATGAATCCTATAAAAATTTATCACATTTTTGAAATGTAGAAAGATAACTGAAATTATGGGAATATTTTTTACATAAATTTATATTGCAGTCGTAACTTTATAACAATTTTTTTCAATTTTATAGCGAATTATGGATAATAAGTATGTAGGCTTATGTAAATCAGGGAAAGTGGTCTACTTTGTTTTAGTTAAACGATTGTAATAGAAACTGGCTGTTGTTTCTATCTTTGGACTTTGATTCAAGGATATTAAACGGTGCAACAATTATTTACATCTTGATGAATATTTTCCAAAACAAGTTATTTGATTTAGAGTTTAAGTTTCTGCAATTTCTTTTAAAGTAATGAATGGATAGCACAGTTCCTTTGCTTGTAATACTATCCTCCAGTGGCTTTAAAGTACTGCAATTTTGAACGAGATGTTTTCATTTATGTGAATGCCTTCCTTTTTTGATTAACTAGCTGCAGTAAGTGGGGATAGGCTGCTTTTCTCACGATTTCTAGGAAAAACATATACCGCCACCTGCAGCGGAATGTGCATAGAAGTACTATGACGGATTTTATTGTTTCCTTTTTATTCCAGGTACCTATGATGATGAATTCCTTTGGAAGTGAATTCCTCGAAATAATTTAAACTGCCGATTTCTGACCTACATTGTCTTAATAGTTTTAATTATATGGTGAAAGATTGAAGTACTTTAATTTTTAATCGAAATGGCAAGCTTACATTAATTTTTGATAATGTGTGATATTCATCGGGCCAATTCCATAATATGTTTGGACAAAAATTGATTATTTAATTTTATTTTAAAAATAATGTGCATTCAATAATGTTCTAACAGAATAATTTATCATATTCGACGTTTGCTTTAATTAAAATTTTGGCAAACTATGGCAAAACCTATATAAAGCCGTATTCCTTTCCCTGGCATATCTTAATATTCTACTAATTATACTAAAATATTATAATAATTTGTTTAATTAAACACTTAACACTTTAATGTATCTGTTTTCATTAAAATTGTTTCTAATTTTATATAGCTTAGCTTTAGATTAGCGCTTAAAAAACATACTGAGATGCATATTTATGTATTGGCGCTGGATTGAGTTTGATCAACCTTTTGCACGATGCTGTGGTGTGGCTGGTGTTAATGGCAGTTGGCTTCTTTTTTCTGCTGATATTCACTGCAGATATTGAAAGTTTGGTAAGCTTTGTGAATGTGTGAAAACTGAAGACAGACCTTGTACGCCATCAGATCAGTAAATACTATTCTTGTCGAAAGCCATAATAATATGGGAAAACAATATATTATTATTGACGCATATTAGATTCTTCAAACTATTTGATTCTAAAATATCCTACATATAACTTACGACGAACAAATTGTGGAGTCAAATTCTTTTGTTTTTAATATTCCATACCCAATCACATTCAGTTTTTTCCAGTGATTTACTAATTTTGTTCTGTTGTCATGAAATCCAAAGAATGAATGTATTTTTTTAAAACCACATATCAATTTTCGACTTTTTGTATGGACAGGCGCAACTATTAAAATAAAATATTTTCCTATTCAAATAAAAAAAAAAGAATAAAAAAATATTATTTAACAAAACAACGGTAAAAATTGCATCTTACGGAAAAAAGAAATATGCGGTTTGAGTTATCTATATCAGCATTTAATACTTATGGTTGTGTTATATATACATGCTTTCCAATAATAAAAAAACTTTGGTATTTTTTTTGGTGGGACTACGAAGATAGTTTTGGCATAGTTCTATGCCAACACTTCATAACAGTACAACTTCATTTGAGATAGTAACAATGTCAATCCGATCTTAGAGACAAAAAATAGAATTGGAGACGAAATAGGATTGCAGACGAAGAGATAACTCAAAGCCGTGTAATCTGAAGATTGAATTTTTCTAATTGTTAAAATCGTTCTGTGTACAACAAGAAACCTACAAAGTTGTCTAATTTCTCTACAATTCAAAGGTTTTGTGTTTACTGTCGTAAGAAAAATAAGAAAATAAAGAAAACATGCATATTTTAAAAATTTAATATTATAAGTGTTTAGCCAAGATACAATCTTACATCCAACAAGTATAACAAATCACTTCGATTATACATAGCTTAAATATTCTGCTAAAATATTATAATGTAAATGATATTAAAATTAATGTAGATATAATTATTTTATTTTTTGATGACAACCTTAAATCAATTGTTGCAAAATTAATAGATTTATGATGAATTTCTTACCTTTTGTCAGCACCACACCAATTGAAGTGCAAGCAAACTAAAGAACAATTGAGGTCTTAATAATTATACTTCAACTAATGATATGATTATAAAGTCACACAAATTTAAGGATATTCCAACTAGTGTAAATGTATATTGTGCACGTATGTTGCATTGTGCAATGCTTCCATTAGTCCATCTAACTAATAAGCCAGTATTGTAATTTCTTCAAATGCTACCGAACTGAATCTTTCAATTAAAGTAATTGAAAAACTAATATGCAGCTAGAACCTGCTTCCAGATACGTTTGGGTAGATACGAAAGCTTTACTTAAAGGACATTGTACATTAATGCCATCAATCTTCTTATCAGGAACACTAAGAGTGGCTTCTCCTCACATTGCACATTGTAACGAATGACACTTCAACATGGTCCTTCGATATTGTTCAGCCTGCACTATGAGAGCACAAGACGTTATGAAGGAAGCAGGTTGTTAATTAAAGTTTGCATGATTAAATTAAACGGAGTGAAGTTTACATTGCAATTTCAGAACATCTGAGCAAGTTAACACCAATGCATCAGTTGTTTCATATGCAATAATTTATTTTTACTTCCATTTGTGGTGATATATAATTATGGACTTAATTAATTACTAAAATTAATGTTATTTTTAAAATTTGCGATTGATAAGAGGGAAAAAATAAAATGTATGCTAGCAAACTAAGATACTCGTATTTGTACAAGTTGGTTAAATTGTGGATAAAGGATGCATTCAGTGATAACAATTTTAAAAATATTTTGAACATTCACTGCTTTTTAGCGATTGCGAATATGTGATTCTAATTATAAGGTAGGATCTGAAATCTAACACATTATCTACTGATTTAAATTCATAACTAACTCGACTTATATTGGCTTGTGCTAGAAATAGTACTTTAGTATGGAAATTTTCCTTAAGTATTGGAAGGTTAATTCCTTCTTTCTCAGAGAAGAGAGTACATATTACACAAATTATAGAGGCATTACATTGGTTAATAAAATTAATATCCATTCTGTTAACACTCTTCGAAGAATTGCAACAATGGAATTCAGTGCCTCTTGCCTTTTTTTATACGCTCTAAGGATCATTGCAGGGCAATCTTCAGACAACTTTTAATCTTCAGATAAACTGAAAGTTGTAAGAAAATATAATATATTATAAAATATTAAATTAATATTATTGAAAAGATAGAAGTCTTGTATAAAGACTTGAATCCATACTGCACGAATCCATACGAAAAATGATTTCAATCGTTTGTAGATAACATGGATTATATATTACAATCAATAGAATCAAATCCTGTTTATACTAGAATCAAAATAGTCAATCTTTATGGTCGTGAGTCCTAGAATAACACAGATAACATCTGAGAAGAATTACAAATATTGGTGTATAAGTTGGTCACTATTTATACGCAAACCATGACTTATTAACTGGTCACCACTCATAAGCTGGCCATTAGTCACAAGCTGACCTCCAGTTATAAGCTGGACAAAATATTTCGCATAAATGGTACTGACTGATAAAAAATGGAGCAATTTACCTAGTACCGTGAGTTTCTCTTACAAATTCGTGTTAAGGTTATTCTTTTAGAAATTGATAACGGCTATATCTAAGATATAATATACGTAATAGGTATGATATGTATTGTATAAATGTAGACTTGTATACAAAACAAGTTGTTTGCTTCATGATATGATAAGGCAATGTGTTTTGCAGAGTGAATATTAAATAAAATTCTGAATGCTTAATGTTTAAATAATTTAAAGATAAAAATCTGATTAAACCACTATTATCGTGCAAATTGATGTTGTAGTCATTCCTACACTTCAGATTGACAGAAGTGTCATGTGCGGATTAGGGATATCAGCTTTGCAGCGGTATTATTGCGTATTGGTGCTACGGAAAGACTTTTCTGCAAGTTGAAACTTTGTCAAAAACATATTAACGCTTCTTTCGAATGCAAATAAAATAAACAAATTTAAAAAGCATGAAGAACAGTTGCCTTAACATCCAAGAGCATCATCTATCCTCATCAAGTATGCAGGATTAATCGAAATGTGAAACAAACCTGGCATATGGGTGGTGAAACGATACACGAAACATTTACACAAATTTGAGAAGTATTCCAATGCATATCCCGACAGACTTCTGCTTAAATTCGCAACTACTTTAAGCGGGTGACATTTTCCAAAGCCACCCCCACTACAAAATGGAAAATTAATTGCTCCGATAGTACCATTGCTCTTAGATTGTGTTACATAAATTCGCATCTGGTCCATTGCTGGTAGTCATGTTGTTGTAATCGATTATTTATTTATCATTAACGCTTTGGCGCTGTCAGCTGGCAATGCCACAATTTATTTTGGTTATGGTAGCGAACCGAATTGTGCGCGTCCTCCAGTTGCATATCAGTGAGTGACTATGGCCGTAACATTTAAATATGTTTTGCTTGAGAGCCTTTAGCATATCTAATGAGATATATCAGAAACAATGACAATTTATGGTCGTTAAGTTTGAATTTGTGCACACGAATTTATTCGCGCTGTTTGTCGGCTTAAACATTTGAAGGTACACAAAATACTTGATTATATTTATAGGTTTCCTATCTGGAGGAAAAATAGTAACAGAACTTCCCACAAGAATATAACAAAAAATAAAATGTTTTCCTTTAATCGAATCTAATGTCAACTATCGTAAAGTGAGTATAGAATTTGGTTGATTTTAAATGGTTGTACTCGTAACTTCTGCTTTAAATAATTCTATAATTCTATAGTTATTCTATAATAAAATGTATCTCTAAATTGTGATAATTTGTGTAACTTTCGAGAATTTATGTAGTTGCTGTGAGGAAGCAGTTAATCATATTAAGCTGTTGAAAAGTACTTAAGTAAAAACGGAGTATTTATCGAGCAATCGCGTGACGGCGTATTTTATTATGTACGAAAAAAATTCCGTCTTTTCCAAGCAACACTGCTCGAGCTGCAATAAGTAGTGGGAAAATATAAATCCGCAAATAAAGTTATTAAATAAATAAGCAAGAGCCCCGCATGAGCGCGACAAAGTAGGATATATACAAATTTTATATTTTAAGTAATGGAACTTCAAAAAATTTTAGTTACGCTGAGAAAAGGATTAAACCCAGCTAATTACTTTTTAAGGCTGAACACGTGCACTCGCAATTGTTGACAGAAGGTTTGACGGCTTTTTAAAGAACTTGAATGAAATAAGAATCACTATATAATTTTGTACGTACTGTTTTGTAATATTAAAATTTTTTCTTTTGTGAAAAGTACTTCAGAAAATTTTCTTCGAAATCTTGTGAAACTCACTTCCATTCGATAGAAGTACCTTTTACCTTTAAACAAAATTAGTTACATTATGACAAAGCAACTGATGCATGCTCTCTAGCGCACACCAGCATGTTTGGCTCAACAACTTCCAAGACGTCTGCCAATTTGTTGCATTCATAACCAATATGACATGGCAGCTCAGGCTCGTGTTGCTACAGAAACTTCACATAATCACTGTTACATGAGTGTCTGTGCACTTGTGCGAGTTCGTCCTGTGATATCTGGAATAATCTTAAAAAATATATAAAAAGTACCAACCAAAATATGTGCATAAAATATTCCAACAAAGATTTTTGCCGTGATTTTAATCTAAATTTTGTTTTGGCCACACATAGACGAGTTCAAAAGGTCATGCAGCATAATACCGATATTGAATGCACGACACAGGTTGAGGGTGAAAGTGTCAGAGCCATAGTAACTTCGTGCTCTAAGGTCGCAATGAAGTACATGGCAGACCGTTTTACCAGTTTATTGCACTACAAATTATGGTTCATTTACTTGGTCGTGTTCTGTTTTAGTCGTCATAGAGTCGTCTTTCGCTTAATTTTGTTTTCTTCCATTTTCCCAATTTGGCTTCCTTCAAAATGTGACGTACAATAAAAACTTAGTATTGTACTTAATAATGTTAAAGATTTGGCAGAAATATGAAAAAAACCCGAAATTACTTTAGAGAATAAAAAACTTGTTTGCGTAGCTACAAATTAAATCTTAATAATTTTATTAAATCTTAATAATTTTTTCTCTCTCTCTCTCTCTTTCGATATCATGTTAATTATTATATGTACTTTTACAATATATATAAAATTACATATTTTTATATTGTTCACTTAGTACACATATGTCAAAGTATTTAACAATAAGACGATAAGTAAGACTAGAATTATTTTTATTCTTTTGTTTTTTTTTAGCGAATCGTGAATTGACGGTGCAATTTAGCCAAAATTAGCACGAAGTAAGGCATTTCATGTAAACGGTTTCCAATTTACTATAAGACCCATAAAAAATCAGGCAACCAAGGTGAAAAGTAAAATACATTAGAAAAAAACTGTGGATATGTTCGCATATAAATGGGAAAGATACAAGTTAGGTAAAAAATGTGCATTGATATTACAATACCTTTGGTATTAAATTTTTATTAGGGGTGGAAAATTCAGTGAACTTACGGCATATACGTAACTCTGAGAGGGAAAAAAATCTGTGTGAAAACAATTTGTTAGTATATATTTTTTATATCCTCACTATGAGGAAATATAAAAAACAAGACGAAAGCGATTTATCGCAATTTGTTTCAGCATCAGTGAAGTTAATTTGATGGCAAATGTTCCACTCAAATATTTATGTAAAAAAGGATTAAATGAAGATAAGTGATAGAAGTATTTCATAAAAAATGTTAAGTAATGTTTATATTTTCAAAATGAAATCTCTGAACTTATTCATTAAAAGGTGTAAATGAAATATGATAAAAATGTTCCGCATCAAATCATGTTTTTCAAGATTTTGAATTTAATGTGAAAGTGATTCAGAATAACTAATGTCAACCAGATATAGTTCCAAAAAGTTTCCTAGTTAATCTTAATTCCTACGCTATAAAAGTTTAAATAATTGGTGTAAATATGATCCGATGACTGGTTCTATGAAAACTAATATAGCAGTAACGTCTATGACGAAATAGTAGCAGATGAGTGATGTGTCTATCTATTTACAGTCAAAATTTGAACGAATTTGTTTGATAAAATAGTTAAAAGCGTCACAGAAACTTTTCCTTTTCCTTTGATTTGCGTTATTCTGTGACTGTCGTAAGAACTTTGGCAAACCGAACACCACTTTCAGAAAACATTGAAAAGTCAAAGAAATTTTTTAAAGCGAACACTGTAATAACTCAATAAAAACTACGATGAGATACTGAGACATGTGCCTCATAGACAAATAGGAAATCTGTATGCACATGATGCTATATATTTTCATTGAAGACCAATAACATAAGAGTGTTAGTTCTTAAAAAGATGTAATAAAAATGCTTCAAAGGTCCGTTGTCTCGAAAGATTTCGTCAAGCATGTCAGTAATTGAATTTGCTAATAAAAGTTTTTGTTTCTAATGGAAGTTTAGAACAAAACGTAAGAGTCACCAGAACAATCTGAATAGAGAAAATAGTACTTTAACAGAAGAAAATAGAGACAATACTTACCATTCCCCTATAATTAAAGAAAATTGTTCAAAGTATGCTTATAAGTTCAAGCATTGAGGGCAAAATATTTATCGGGACTTCAATAACGGGTTTGATCCAAAAGACCCAAAGCCTCAAAGGCGGGGTCTAATATATTAAACACAATTCCAACCGAAAAATTACTTTAGGAAGCAATTTGAATGAAAATACCCAATGGTACCTAATTCGGAATCATTGAGAAAAAATGTGATTCATGTTTTAAGGATGCTGCAATAAGGTTTTAAAATTTCTGGATACGTACTCTAAAGTGACGACAACAGTAATATAAGTATTATTATATAAATATTATGAGAATATGAACTTTTGTAAATAATTGAATTTATTTGAGTATAAATTGCGATTAAGATAATATAAGTAGATTCCTAGAAGAATTCTATTAAGGATACTTGATTCTTTGTTTTTACACCGTATTTTGCAAGCAATTTAAATATTTCTTATTAATAATCATCTTTTTAGTTATTTAATCGTAGCGCAGTAACCACCTTTCATCCTCCATTTTTAAAGGAAAATTTTCCTATTTCAAGCGAACTTATAAAAAGTGCCAGAAACAGAAGTTTATACGCCCAATAAAAATGCCAATGACGCGTTCACGTGCGTTTCCATTGTTAACGAAAGCGGTAGACTCACACTAGTAGTCGTCCGCTAATCCTTTAACTTGAAAGTCATTCAATCCCTTGTTTATTGTTTCCTGTTGTGTATTAAAATTGAATTGTCGAATTTCCGCTGCGTGGGGTTAGCTCATGAAGAATACTTTATTGTTTCTACCCATAACAGCAAATTGAAAATTTATTCTTTTCGGCTCTTTAGTCTTTACAGCAGAAACGCTCCAACCGAATTATATTGTCTCGATTGTTGTGTCATCGAGCAAGCTGAATACCAGAAACATTGGGTGTGACAATTGGCCTTTAAAAAATCAAATCTTTCACTAAGATGGAGAATATGTGAAGCAAATTCAGGTATTTATAGAACGTTTGATTTATCTAAAATTATTTAAGAATTTTTAAAATATCTCATAAACAACATTCATAAATTTGCACCACGCTCAAGCTAATCGTATTGTTTTCATTTTTACTAATATTAATATTAAGTGCATAAATTATACAAAGTTATTGTTAAATAAAAGTTATCATATCTATATAATAAATTGAAAGTATAATTATTTATTCAACATAACATATCATGTTTTATAACATTCAATGTCATTTTTCTCCTTACAGATACTTACTGTAAATAGTCGAGTAAATACGGACGGGCCGCAATATGGAAATCTCTCATAAAACTTACTGTCACCGCTGCCATTAACCGGAGGAAATGGGCACTACTCTCCGCTTTTTAGGTGTATATGTCTTCGGAAGTAGAAGGAATGTTACGTTACCCAAACCATATCGCAGAAATCTGTGAAATCTTGATACATATGAATTCCAGAAATATTTAACCGAAAAAACAAATTATTAAAAGTGTTGAACTTCAGTCTAGTACTTAAGTGAAAATATCAGGGTGTATTTCATTAAGACGCAAAGTATGGAACATATTGGATAAATAAGCGTTTTTGTTTCGTTTTCTGCTTGAGTTTGTTGATGCGCTAATCTAGTTCGTATTTTCCTGAAGGCTTGAAATAATTGTCGGTCTAAGGATAATAAAAACAGCATGGACTTTTGTTAATATGAGATAATAAATTAATTCTTTTGGAACTACTTCAATTAATTATGTCGAAGTAATGATGCAGAAGTCAAAACAAAATTAAAATGAATGTGCATTTACTTAAACTAAAACAAAATGCCATTTCATTTTATGTCAATATGACTTACTATATATTTGAATGCAATATCTTTAACAATTTTATTCACATTTCCATTACATACTTAGACTCAAATATTGAAATTTTAAAGAGATTTCTATTTAAAACTCCAATAGGTGATCAACGCTTTTTGGTACGTAACTAACGTCCAAACTCACCGTGATCTGAGAGTCCTTTTAATAAAAGATGAAACTAAAAATGTTGCAGAAAAACATAATGAATGTATATGATTTTTCCCAATGAACTTGCTTCGAGTTTTATGTTATCAAGAAGTATCTTTACAAGACTGAAAAGAAAAACATTTCTTCAACTTATAGCACAGCAATCAGAGAAATTATATACTCAACTTTAAACGAGTAGTGTTCCATAGCAAATATAAATTTTATATGAAATTATATTAATATCATATATTATTATATTTTATGAGTTTACTAAAGCAAATATTTGGATATACTTTGTCTGACAAACATATATTTCAAATTTCTTATATTCTATATTGAGTGCATTGCCACTCACACCAAAAGCTTCTTCAATTTTAGTAAGTAACAAAACATTAGTATTAAAATAAATGTGTAAAAGCTTTAATTAGTTTTATTATTAAGAATTGGATTATATGTAGTACAATATAATCCAATTATATGAAATTATATAAAATTCAATTAATTAATAAAATAATTAAATATTATTGTTGTAATTTAATACTATTCGAAATGCCTCTCTATTGAAAACAATAGTTTGTATTAAGGATTCAGTTATTTTCGTCAAAACAGACGTTAAAACTCAATTTAATATATATATTATTATGTATTATGTTATGTATATATTATTACATAAATGAGACGTCAATGTAGATTTAAAATTTTGTGTGAAGGGTATTTAAGCTTCGGCAAACCCAAAGCTAACATCTTCACTTTTATTATATTATATTAAGTATTTAATTTTAATTTGCTGCCTTGTATGTGTAAATCACATTTAATTTCAATATATTTTGTTATTAACTCATTGGAGTTAACACATTGGAATTGTCTTTTAAAATGATATTTAGTTTTTAATTTTACTACAATTACAGAATGAGATTATATTAAATTCTATCTTCAACAAAACCCAGTGGTTTGAATGAAGTCAGCGGTTTGAATGAAGCCAGCTTTAAGCTAGATTAGGGACATGAGAGCAGCTTCCCTTTTGAGTTTTAAGCTAAGAAACTTTCTTTTTGGTTTTATCGTTCAACGAGTAATAACGCCTCGCAGCAAATAATTTAACATTAATAAAATTCACTTGAAAATAATTAGATTTATGTAAAACGATTAACAAGAAATAAAGATTAAAATACATTAAAAATAATTGTGTTATACATTCGAAATAAATCAATAAGGAAAACTATGAGTTCAAGTGCTCGGCAGTTTTACTATCGTTTAAACAAAATATTGAAATATATCATCCAACTCATTCATGTGCTTGTTGGAAGCGTGATATACCATAAACAACTGACTTTATAGCAGTGACTTTATAAATATTCTCCCTTCTACATAACGCGTTTCTTTACTCGTTAATATAATCAGTGTAATTATAACAGTTTTAGCTTGTTTTTTCACATTTTATCTTAGATCCTCTTGGAAGCAACAACATTTTCGGTGTCTGATTTCAAATTTTATAATATGAGAATCAAAGGTAGTTCCCCTCGTACAGTGTGCGTAGAAAACATGCTGCTGCAATATAATACTTTTAGCGGTTTTTGTTAGAAAATATGCACATATTTAATATCTTTAAAGAAACCCGATTAATTATTAATGGAATAAACGTGAGACGGCAAAGAGATCCTTTAACGTGGAAATAAAACTCATTAAAAATTTCTACGCAAAGAAAGAAAAATTTTAATTAATGTTGCCTACGAATTAAAGTTCGTGATGTAGTAAACTTTGTTCAAACAATAAGGATATCTAAAGGAATTTAGATTCACGAAATTGACTTCAAATTAATTCAGAGCAACTTTATCAATTTTTTAGTTGTTAAAACGATTTAATCATTTTCTTATATGATGAACTTAGTTTTCAGGCCGCAACGCTGGTCCAATTTACTACATCAGGTGTGAACTAATTTAAAAACAATCTCATGTCCTTCTTCATTTTATAATTGAAATTCGGAGTCCGCTCTGCTGATTATGTTGTCATAATTTGTTGCCACGTCTCTGCTGAGCTACTCTGCTGAGCTACTCTGCTGAGCTACTCTCCTGGCGAAAATTTAGTTTAATGCTGAAGTTACTTTTCTGTTAATATTATAATTTCGAAAGTTTTGCTTATGAATTAAATAAGAACCACAAATTTCAAAATGATTTATGAAACACCGGAAACGGATGTCATGATTTATGCCTAAGCTCAATTGAAAAGAACATGATGTATTTGTTGGCATTGTTAGTATTGTTATTGTAACAGGCGATTGTTTGGCTCTTTAAATTTCTATACACTAATGTATCCGCTTCTTTGTGAATATGTGTGGGTGTAAGTGTGTGTGTGAATTTTAAATGAACGCTTGCACATTCATGGTCATACTAGAATACGTGTGTATGTGTGGTGGTAGATGCTTTCACATATGCATTTCTACATGATTTATTTATGCAAATTTAATTAATTCTTGAATATTTGCAAATTGTTGTTGCTCTAGCAGATGACATGCCTACATTTTTTGTTGTACATCCCTGTTATTGTTGTTGTTGTTGCTGTTGTTGTTGTTGGTGGAACTTTTGTTTGATTTCATTATTAATTCAAATACCAATTTTTTGAGCTGCTCATTCCGTTATCCTTTTATGCAATAAATATTTGATTTCGTTAAAATGTATTTAATCTTTTGGGAACATTATTTTTATATGTATGAAATTTTGTTATTTATTTGGTTTCAATTATTTTGCGTTTTATGAAATTCAATTTTATTTCAATTTTCGATATATTTTGTTTGTTACAATTTGTTCTGTGTTTTTAGTTTATACGCAATCAACCAAAATTTTAGTTTTTTAAATATAATATAATAATAATTTAAATAAATTAATTTTTAATGTCCGTTTTGATGAAAGAAACTCAATTTTTAATATAAACTATATATTTCAATATAGAGGTTTTTGTCGAACACTAGTGAAATTGTAACAACAAAAATTTTTATTATTCTTATTAATTAATTGAATTTTTGGCTTACCATTTTGATATTTCAAGTATAATATACAATAATATACAATAAAAATGATGTTTATATGTTGTAGCAATTCTTTTGATATCATAATTAATCCAACATATAAAAAGTTGACCGTAAATACCGTAAATAAGTGATGATCTTTAGCTAATATCTATTAGAGGATATAGAAATTCTTAACAGTAATCTCTTTATATCGTTCTTTATTTGCCATAAACATAAATACTTTGATTTAATGCATCTTTATAATATTTGAAACAGTTAAATCATTTTAATTTTTGGTTATTCTCTTATAAAGTATGGAAAACCAATAGAGTGTGTTGCTTGGTTGCCTGGAGCCAGTTGGCAACTTAGTGATTTCAGCGCATTTATGCGTGACAAATACGCTGGCAACACCACTTGATGCGCTTATGAACACAACCGCCAACACAACAGCCTACGGAAAAATTTGCGTGGGCTCCACATATTTCATGGATTGCATTGGGACGTGCTGAAATGCAGTTTTAGGAATCCTCAAAAGCTGAAAAAGTTCGCAGAAACAGAACAGAGTGTAAACCAAATGATACAGCAATATGAAAAATAGTCATTTGAGGGAAATTTTTCGAGATGAGGCATTCAGAAATAATGTTGCAAAGTGCTGAAAGGCGATGAGTTTACCAAAACTGCCAACATCAAAAACAGCATTTCAGTGCAATGTACTCTGCCACCGCCGTCAAAATTTGGGCCTCCTTTTGAAACATTTTTGGTTGAGGCTGACAATTTGTCGCTATGTCAAAAGTATCATTGGGGATGTGACAAGTGATATTTGCAATTGTTGTCAACGTTGTGGTAGCGTGATGTTGCAAATATGTAAAGTGGCTTGACATATGAAAAATAAAATACAGTTTTTGTCTTTGACAATTGCAACGAGAATAAAATTTTTAAAATATTCGGGTGTTGAAAGTAATTGATTCATTCAACATTAATGGAAAATTATTTTTAATCATTTTTATATTACGTAAGAAATAAAATGATTAATTCTGTGCTAATTGGAAGAAAAAAAAAATAAAGAACGTTTTAAAAAAGGAATGAAATATGCAATGTAAATCAAATTTATGAATATGTGATAACATTTACATACCAAAATAATAGTAAATTGCAACAAAATAAACAAATTTCAACTAAATGTATTATTTGACTTGTTTTTAATTAAAGTTCAAGAAACATCTACAACATCATTTATATAAAAATATCAGGTTTAAGATTTTAAACAAAACTAATATAATAAATAATGTCTATATTAAACTTATAAGAAATATAATTGCACATAGATATATTCTTTTTATCACATTTTCTGCATATATATAGGAACCATAGTTGCAAATATTAAACTTTTTTGTCTTAACACTATATGTGAAGAAAATTAATATAAAAGTTCTAAGAAAATGAAAAAATTATGCATTATTTTAAATAAATTAGGCTTTATAAAATATGATCACATGTTTTAATAAGTCCTTACTGTCATACTAGTATACAGATTTAAAATGACGGCTAAAGATCGTAGTTTTTTTTTTAGATAACTTTGTACAAGAACTAAAGAATCAATTATATTCTATAGACACCATTTTTGTTCCTCACTATGGATCGAAATTGAGTCAGAGAATGAGTATAAACTAATTATAATATAATAATATTAATAATAATCGTCGTATGACTGAAAGGGAGATTGCTCGTGACTTAAACATCTCAAATGGATCCGTTCACCACATTCTACATGATATATTGGGCATGAGACGCGTTGCAGCTCGACTTGTACCGAAACACCTTGATTTTTTGCAAAAAGAATACCGAAAGAACGTGTGTGAAGAAATGATTTTTGATCATAACAGGTGATGAGACATGGATTTATGAGTATGACGTCGAAACCAGTCAACAATCGAGCGAATGGCGCTTCGAAAACGAACCAAAACCCAAAAAACCGCGCAAAAGTCGCTCGAAAATTTAAGTTATGGTCACTGTTTTTTTCGACTACCGCGGTTTTGTTCATTACAAATTTTCGCCAGAGGGTCATACCATCAATAAAGAATATTACCTCGGCGTTATGCGGCATTCGCGTGAGTCCATTCGTAAGAAAAAACCAGATTTGTGGAAAGCCAACAATTGGATTCTTCACCACGACAATGCTCCATCGCACACGGCTCTTGTTGTACGCGATTTCTTGACCAAACACCACACCACTGTCATCACTCGGCGCCGAAAATGGTGCCGTGCGACTTTTTCCTGCTCCAGAAACTCAAATTGCCACTGCGTGGTAAGCGTTTTGAGTCGATTGAATCGGTAAAAGAGAATTCGCTGAAGGAACTAAAAGCCATACCTGCGCGGGCCTACAAAAAGCGTATGGAAGATTGGGTTGAGCGTTGTTTAATATCTATTTTTATATTATATCTGCTGTAATCACCCATTACCGAATTATTCCTTATCTTCTAATCATTCAATACTTATTATCTTGAGTCGGACAAAAGTCGGCAATATTATATGTCATTGTCCAATGGGTATGTGTGCTTAAAGGTCTGGACTTGGAATAAGAGTCAGACTTAATATCTCTCAATTATTGTGGCATCCGCTAAAGGGCACAGTTTTAGTACTGGATAGTGGGTAAATGGTTTACTGTTCTGAGAAATCATTTTTTTAAGGTCTTCACAAAAATATAAAGAAATAAAAAGAAATTAATATCAATAGTTTTACAAACTTTGTAAAGAAAATTAATTAGTTTACGGAAACAACCAGTTCATGAGTCACAAACACACTTATCACAGATATTCTATATGCATAGAACAATTAAGAAACTAGGTACTGAGATATGCTGTTTACGTAGAGTCAGTCGCAAACCTAACCTAAAGAAATGAGAATATTAATATAGTGTTTATATTTACTTATGAAGCGCAGTTTATAACAGCCTAGCAATAAACGGTTAGAAAACGTAATCCACTTAATAATAAAGTTTTATTAATATGTCATTTAAATAAAGTTAAATCAATCTGGCAGGAATATCTATCTAATATCTATTTTGTAATAGATATTTTTGCGGGACTTTTTGAGGCAATATTTCTAGGACAAGTATTTTTTTAAGGATTCAACGATTTGAGGATGAGTCCACCTAAGACCGATTTTAGACCACACCGTAATGATATTTGAATCTAGACTATGTACGCCGTACTTTTCTACAAAGACACACTATGTTATTAGGGCGATCTGTCTCATCGGGTAAGTTGAAATTTTTTTAAAAACTGGTTACTTTATAGCAATTATATTGACTATAAAATAGCCAAAGCAGCAAAAGTTCAAAATATATGCAATCTTCAACAACACGAGTATTTCAGTTATTCTGAAAACAAATGTTGTACACTCTTGTACTTTTTTCAAATTTTTGCTTTGAAGTAATTATTGCAATTAATTTATTGTTGCAATTCAGCCACAAACATTTTCTATTTGCACTTTTCTACTATTCCAGCATTTAAAACTTAATTACCTCAATTACACTTAAATGCTTAATAACTTCTATTTAAGTATCAAAACATGGCAAGTAGTCATATTTAACTGCTGTAAACTAACCGTGTCTTTTGTGTATTTTGTGCAATTCACAAAATAAAAGATTGAATAGCTCAGCACAAAAAGGATACACATAAGTAACTACTCATTATTATAAAAGTTTCCCAGTTTCCCAGTTCCCTTTACAGTGGTCTCCTCTCCAAACGAGCAACCTCTCATTTTGACCTTCATTATGCACCACTTTTGCAAAGATACTGCTATGTGAATGCGGCCATTTCAAAAGCAAAGGTAGCGAGCAATCCATGCCTTTTATGTTTAAAGAAGATCTCATTATGTATTTAAATACTTTTTAAAAAGAATGAAAAATGTGAAATAAAATAAGAATTTTTTAATTAAAATAAAACATGAAACCACAATAATTTTTTTTACTTGTTTCACATTTTAATTCTTCTCTTCTCTTTTCATATTATTATTATTTTTTTATTATTTATTATGAATTCAGTAAAGAAATCGTAAAGTTATTTAACGCTTCCTCGAAATTACATTTAATATCTTCTGAATGATGTTGAACAAAATCATTGGAAGAACTCGCTGTATTTCATAATTCATTAGTTGAGTGAAAGTACTTTAATAAAAGTCAGGAAAATATGAAACAAATATTCTTGTATATTGATTAATGGCATTATAATATACATTTATTTGCGTTAATATATCCGTTACGTGCAATGGTTTTCTTCAATCGATTTTCCTTATAATTAGATATCGGATTTACTTTCAGAACTGTATGTTGATATGGTTTATAGGAAAACTATATTCACTTCAGTACCCCGATAGCACCTTATCATATCATTAGGACTCATCCAAATAATTATTATTGAATTTCTCACTATACATTTTTTAAACTATAATAATTAATATTGTTTAAGAATTGGATAATATAGAAGAAATAGATATATTTTAATTTTTTATCAAGTAAATTGTTGGACTAACCATACAGCTGTTTCGGATATCGTCAAACATCCATCCTTAACGTTTTTTTGGAAACACTTCTCTATCACTCCCATTTTGCAATAGCATAAATGTCATAGGTAAAAACTTTCAATTAGAAATTGAAATAGAACATTGAGTAAATGTTCTAAAGCGACCGCAGAATTTGTCAATATACAATACACTTAAAGCATATATGCAATATTGAAACGATCTATTGTAAATATGTAAAAATGTTTTCTATAAACAATAATTTGAAATTTCAAAAAACAATCATTTACAATGATTAAGTGAATTTATATAGCTGTGATTTATGCGTTAGTTTTACTTGGAAAGAATATTTAAAACATCAATTCAAAAATGGTTATAAACAGAAATTCAATAGTATTATACTTCGTCAGAGCAGACCAGTAAATTTAATGTAATGCATTTCAATATACAAATCATTTATATAACATCGAATTAAAATAGAGAAAATGAAACGACTTTTTCTATTGCTGTTTTCAAGCAATCACTAAAAGGTGCTGCTCTTACTAATGTGAACTTAGCTTCAAATGAGCGCAGAAAAAAATATGTGTATCAGCTTGTGATGTGAGCTTCAAATGAGCGCAGAAAAAAATATATGTATCAGCTTACCAAAGAATAAACTCTGGAATACCTACTGAAAAATAATGTGGAATCAACCAAAATGACAAAAAAACTTTTTTTTTTCCCTGTTTGTGATCAAAATAATCAAATTTCGATAAAAGTGGAAAATTATAATTGTTACATAAATTTATTTTTACCCATAGGTTTGGTTAGGTTGCGTTACTGTATATGTAGGAGAAAACTCAGGTTTAAAACTACCTAAAATTTTAGCGAAGCATTAAATGCTATTTAGTGTCAGGTCCTGTAACTAATCTAGGTCTTCAAGGAAGGGGGCTCCTAAAGTATTAAGTCACCGCCGTGCATGAGCTGGGCAAAAACATAATAGATGAGAGACATTCGCATCGTCTTCCCCACAACTGCGACAGATTTGATTGAAAGGGAGACCTAATCTTCTAGGATGGTTCTCTAGTTTACAGTGACCTGTAAGTAGACCTATCAAAAGACCGATGTGTCTACAGGGCATCACAATGAGAATATTGGATTTCCTTTTATCGGAAAGTGGTCAGATTGCATACAGATGCCTGCTTATTTACCCATATTCGGTTCAAAATTTTTGTTCTATTCGATAAAATTATAGGTATATGTGTGCATATATTTTCAATATTTTTTAAAAATATCCCAGAAGTATAAGTATTAGAAAAATTTGACTTTTTTGATGCATTCGATCTAAGCCATTTTAAAGTATTTTAACTGCTTTAATATGTATGTCGCATATCTACAATTTAGGCTAATTTGACTCATCAATAAATTTTTATCTATTTTAGTTTCTTGCTTATGTTATGCAGATCAAATTTGATTCCAGAAAATCGAAACCATCCGAAACCAATTTGTTAAAACATGGGTAAAGACTTTTAGAAACGGTTTAGTAAAAATGAATTCACGACTACAGAACTGGCATGTCACTTTGACCGAAAGAAGAAAAACAGTTATTCACCAAAAGCTCGAAAAAACCCTTCAGAAAATTTTAATTGGATTATCATATTGGATTAAGTTTGAATAATTATAGGAGCGAAGTTTACGGGTTGACTATGTGTAAAGTATATGCACCTATGAGTCTGAGTCCAAAAATTTATATTATACATTAGTGAACTCTATTCTTTTAATAATAAAAAAATCAATTATTTTGACTTAAAAAAATGTCTGTTCTATTATTATTACATGTTCGTCCAATAATAATTGTTACAATTATCGAGAATAATATTATAAAAAAATTTATATTTTTTTTGTTAATTTTTTTCTAAACGGCAGTAATTGAGAATTAATTACTTAACATTTTATTTCAATAGTTTTATGTACACAATAAAGATTTGTACTTTATGTACGTTGAGTTCAAATTAATCTCACACAATATTGATTTAATTTCTCAGATATACGATTAGTTTTTCCCTTGTGGTGTTTTTGGTTAGTTCACCTCTAGCTAGTACAAACAAAAAACATTTGGCTATTAATTCAATATTTTTCAGATTAAACAAATTTTGAAATTGTGTATTGTATTAATTTAAATATTAGAAAACTGTTGTCATTGTCAGTCATATTTAGGTATAATCATTTGTGTACACATGTGTAGTTATTATCACCTTTCACAATTTCCTAATGGCAACAACAATTTCCTTAATAAAGGAAAATTCATATTCATATTTGCATTTAAATAAGAGAAAACCACAGACATACGTGTTACATGATTATTGTCGGTTGGAGTGACAGTTGCAGTGTTGCTGCAGTTTTACAGTGTAAAGAATTTAAAATATTTGTCGATGTTCTCAGTCCTCAAAAAATCAAGCACATGCACAATGTGCATTGTGCTCTACCGACCGACTCACCTATCCTTCACGAGTTCACATACAAACACACAATTTGCAAGTGCGTAGTTGTGTGTTTGCAGTCAGAAAATTATGTGCACAGTCCAACTGAGCGTATCCATACAATAATTGTTCGAAATAAATATCAAATTTCATTGCATACTTTCGTGCTGGCGTCAGCTCACTACACACAGCTACTTTGCGTTTGCAATTGCGCAAAGCAGACACGCAAACACACATACACACACCGCCAACACACAAGCGCATCAACACAAACTGAAACAAATGAGTGCATCTGTATTATTGTATATCCGTATGCAAACACTTATAAATGATAATACGTAGCCATTGTTTCGAAAATAGGATGCACTGGGTCATAACGGATTTCCGTTTGAATCATTGATGAGCTATTAAGTCAATTGCTTTTTGTTGTTATTGAAGTCGTCGTTCTGTTGTTTTTGCTGTAATTGTTGCTGCTTGTTATTTTATTAATTTTTGTCATGTTAGTTTTTGGACCGAATCAAACAAAACCTTGTCAAAATTTTTCACAAATATTGAACTTACTAAGCTGTTTTCGATTCGATGTTTTCGGTTCAAATGAAATATCAAAACAGAAGTAGAATTATAAATGTCATGTAAACTTTGCATTTCAGTTGAGTAAATCCAAAAATAAACTGATTATGCAGATGAGTCTACATTTGCATGCATTGAAACGTTTCAATGGATTCGGTATTTGCATACTCGATACGAACTTGTATATTCACTGCACCATAAGCAGGTGGACAGCCCAAAATGCGGAAAAGAAAAAATTAATTATGCCTTCCACAATCCTGTGAATAAAATCTCAAAATTAATACAAAGAATCTTCTAGAGTAAACGTACTTTTCTTTAATAACATTAAAAGATTAATAAAATATAGATTTAGAACATAGTTCTAGTTAATATATTTGTGAAATTATTTTAAAGAAATCAAATCGAAATGAAAACAAAAATTTTCTTTATTGAAAACCAATTTTAATCTAATGTATATTGTCCATTCATACATATATGACTTTTGCCATTTTTCGATTAGTTTTTTAATTCTATCGGTGTGGAATTTCGATGATTTATTGACGAAAAACTTGGCCACATGATTTTTCGCGGCTCATCGTCGGTCAATCTTCTGCCATTAAGAGTATTTTCAGAAACCAATACAAATGGTTGTGGGATGAAGGAAGTTCAGGGCTATACAATAGATTCATTAAAACTTTTCAATCAAGTTCCGTCATTTTATTCATAGATATTAAAGGTGTGTATGGCTAGGTATTGTCATAATGGAGCATAAATCTTTTTCTCTTGGCCGAGTCTGTTCTATTTTCCTCGTATGTTTAAGTAGTTGTAGTTGTGAGCAATAAATGCTCGAATTTATTACTACACTAGTCTTGAGCAGCTCATAATAAACAATTCAAAACAGCCGTAATCTTGTTTGCCTTCCACCAGGTATGGAGAGTGGGGAGCCACCGGCTTTTGACCATTGCCACTTATATTGAATACTTTCATATTTAATCTATTTTTCATTACTTGTTTTATTTCAATTTGTTTCTTAAACTGTTCAATTTCATTGCGTTTCAGCAGCATTTAACTGATAGCAAATTCAGTCAATCAAATTTTATCGACTTTTTTAGTGTCTGGTCACCTAGAACAAGGTGCAATTTTTACACCGATATTTCCGGTACGGAATCAAGCAAACCACTAACGGTTTTAGCGTTTAATAAGGTATCATATAATGTATAACTTCAGATGTACTACTCTTTTTCATAAGAAGGTAACTCCTTACACAAGCCTTTACAAAAATGAAGCCGATAATATTAGCTTTAAGACATAACTTCGTTTGACATCGAATTAGTATTGCCGGACGTGCGGGTACCAATACCATTTATTGACAAAAAAACGGGTTTACTAATGGTTTAGTACACAAAATTTTTTTAAGTAATAGACATTTATTTCATTTTTAATCAAATTCTTTGAACACATTAGTGTAGCCAACTAAAGGCAAATAATTGATAGCTATGTTTGAAACTGGATGCTACTTAAGTTTGGTAGTTCTATTAAGACAGAATCGGAGTAGGCCTCGGTGAATTGCCGTTTCGGAGCTGGTTTTCAAAAGATAAATTATTACATTTAAATAACCTAAAAAATTGGTGATTTAAAGTATTCGTACTAGTTTCAGCATTTAATATTTAGTAATAATGTATTAATATATGCTTTATATTTTGCAACTACAGAAAAATTATTGGTTTTTCCATGAATAACAGAAAAACGATACATTAGAAAATAATGTCTTTAAAATTTTTGAATTTTACGCATAATTTCATTATTGCAACAATACGATTTGTCTTTAGAAATTTTATAATTATTGATGATTGAAGTAGGTTTCAACTATTATCCTTGACTCAAATAGACTCGTTTTGACTGTTCAAACTTCATTTACCTGTTTACATGTAATAATCGTATTCGAGCGGGCTATTTGGTTATTTAGATAAAAACTATAATTTATTATTTATATTTAAATATATTATATTTTATTGAAATATTCTGATATTTTGAATATTTTCAACAGTCATATTTAGGGAACTGATAAAATACACACTGCCAGTTCCCAAAGAAAGCCAACGTCCTTGGTGAAGTCTGGTGCAGTCTTTGCGACCAACCAGCCTCTCACTCTTGGCTTCAGCGACCGTAACTTCACAGACACCAAAAAAGTTCAAGCCCGCGAGCCCATCAATATATTCAGTGAAAGTATCCGTAACCCCATCCAAACTGTTTGATATGCTCCAGTTGAAAACACTGAAAAAGTCTGTTGATACTGACTGCATGTCCTTCAATGTCATGAGGCGTTTCTCACCCTTTTTTTCCAAAATTGCGCCAAGCTTTTCAACCATGCATACAACACCGGTTTCATCCCTTAACCAGGGAAAAACGTTACTGTATTAAAAATCTGGCAATTCCAAAGCCGATCCTGGTGTTACCCTCTCCCTCCCAACCTATATCAGCAAGCTTTATGACATATTCATAGCAGGCGAGCTTAAGTCCTTCTCCTCGTAAAACAGCATTCTTCTCTCGTGCCAGTTTGGCTTTAGAAGTCAAATGTTCACAGTGCACGCCTTCACCATCTCGAAAACGAGGACTGCCTTTACAACATGCAACCCACAGTGTAGTAAGTTTCTATATTGAAGAAGTCTTCGACACCGTATGGTTAGGAGGTTTAATCTACAAACTTTGCCAGTTCAGCTTCCTTCCAACACTCTGTAGTGTTGTCCACCAATTCCTTTCTAATAGGTCCTTTCAAGTTCAAGTCGGTTTCTTTTTACTAATATTTTACTACTATTCTTTCTTTTTACTACTATTCAACCTATTTACAACAGGCGTCCGTTTCTCTCAAACCCCTGTCAAGCAAATTTGCTTCGCTAACGACTGCATCATCTACATGTGGTCGTTTAACCCCTCCCGTTTCTCTAATGAGCTGATTGACCAATTTTAGATTCTTCTTGACTATCCTTAACTCTCCTTGACACCCGGTGGAAGACTAAACACAATTCCGACAAGACCTCAGCCATAACTTTTCAAGTCCTCAAAAGAGATCGTACCGGTGGCTTTGACGCCTTCATCCCTCATATTGATTATGCCACCCACAATGTGCGGTTTTGACATACTCCTCTAAAAAATGCCCTTCGTAGGCACAACCAGCTGAACTGCTAAGTTAACCTGCTTTGCTATAAATAGGTCAATCTCTTTCGCCCAGATGGAAAGAATCCGTATTTTCCAGCGCAAGTTCCTTCACGATTGCACCAAAAACAAGCGCAAGCCTAACGGCAATTACTTGTCTAACTCCGTCCTTCTAGACTCAGCCAAAGTTACTCGCATCGACGAGTACCTTGTCTCATTCGTTCGAAAATGCCTCACGTATCTGCACAACCTTCCGTCTGACATCTCAGCAGCCTCCCTGCGGAGACCTCCCTCTCCCTCTCTTGCTCTAATCTGAAATCTTCCATATTCATTCTTAAGAGGTGGTTTTAGTGGGTTAAAGTCTCACACTGCAACTTTCGATGTTTTCCATCAACTGCAAATAAAAAAACAAAACAAAAATATTAGAAATTTTTAACTGCATTTATGTAATACCTGAACTCATTAAAATGAAAATATTTTTTAGAGACAGTGAGGATGACGGACAGGTGCTTTAACTTTTATAGTCAAAAATATTACATTTGTGTAAGTATATTTTTTATTTAAATGTTTAATAAACGTATTTTAACAATATATTAAATATTTTAATTTTTTATAAAGTAATTTCGTCCTAACAGCTTATATATAAATAAAATTTATAAAAATTTAATATGTGATAACTGAGACAAATAAGATTTTATGCATTTTTTTAATATTTGGTTAAAAGTACTGGAGAATTTTAAAAGACAGAAACCCGACAAATCTTAATTAAAAAATTCGTTTGAGCACATTTCAAAACCATTCGTTCAAACTTGCAAGTTTTTGAATGTTTTATTTTCAGAAGCATCTTCTTCGTCATGCTAGCTCTCCTTTCTTTCGACTATGGAAATGCTCTAATAATTTCCGAATTGACACCATTTTTTGTTGCTCTGGCATATGTTGTTGTTGCGGCATTAGCTTAGTATCATTTAGGCGACTGGCAATATGGTTTTAGATATCAACTTCCAACCCCCGCATACACAAGCTGTTGATATGCTCAATTTCATTTCGCTTCCAAGTGGCGGCAGTTGCCATCGTTGATATGGTGCCATAATTATTTCCACAAGGATACACTGTCGTTAAATAGGCGCCGCCTGCTGCGGCTGGCAGAAACATTTCTCAACACATAAAATCGTTGTCCATTACATCCCCAATAGCAGTAGTAGGTCAGTGAACTACAAGGAAAACAAATACAAAATTAAATTAAATACATATCCCGAAATACGTTAAGGAAATATTTAAAAGCATGTGAAGAAAATAACATAAAACATCAAGAGATAACCTTTTATAAAATTAATTGAATTTTATTGAATTCTTACATTCGAATGGATTTTTTCTTAATTAATGCCTTTGCAGTTTAAGGTCAATGAGACCCTTGACTTTTTACACAAACACAAGTGCAATGCATACTTAAATCGGATTGAAAGGAGTATTTAATGTCCTTCAGGTAAATTTTAATTTCATTAAAATCAAACAAAGAGTCATCTTTAAATATGTGCTTTACCAAACACAAGTTCGCTGCAATATTTACAAATATCGCATGGTGATTTCAAAACGAAATGTAGGGACAACAAAAACCTAAGGTGCTTTTAATGAAGAAATCATAAGACTTTAAAAATATAAAAGCGACTGAGAATCAAGAAGAAAAAGCGTTTTCTATGTATATGTTCAAGGGTGCTATTAGCAAGGATGAAAGCAGCTAAGAACGGGAGTAATGTGAAATCAAATAGAGAAGGCAAAAGATTATTCAACTTCGCTATTCATTTTGACTTCGTTAGTAAGAAAACTGAAGGAATTAATTAAAAGTATCCCACTGAATCAGCTACTGAAACGTGAGCATAGTTTAAAACGCAAAAAAGCGCTAATGAATTTAAAACTTAATGAAATTAACATGAAATTATTATTCCTTAAAAAGGATGGCGTAAAATAAAGTAATATGTATTGCAAATTCATTTTTAATTAATAGAAATCAAAAATTTAAAAAATTTAAATCCTAAACTAATTAAAAAAAGACATGCACATAAACACTTTCCCTTACTAGAAAGAATAAATACCGAAGTTAACTCGGACGTAATAATGAATAAGAAATCAACCAGTCAAATGCAATGTATGATAAGAACACAAGTAAACAATTGGATTTTTTTAGAAGAGTGTTAGTAGGATACTAAATTCTTGTTAATTAATAATACTTGTTTGCTGAACACCTAGAGAAAACTTTCAGTCCAAATGAAGGCCAAGATGTTATTGGGTCAAGTACAAATTGGCCCGAAGGCGACGCTGCAATTGTTCCAGTCACTACGGAAGAAGTGAGAAAACAAATTTTAACAATGAAACTCAAAAAATCTCCTGGTTTTGACTTAATAACGGCTGAAGTTCTTCGGAACTTACCCAATAACTGCATCATCTACCTATGCGATTTAATTAATTCGTGCCTCCGTTTGAAACATGTACCCATTTTTTGAAAATTCGCTGAGGTAATTATGATACTCAAACCAGGGAAGTCTCCCAATGATGTATCCTCATATAGGCCAATATCTCTATTGCCAACCTTATCGAAGCTTTTTGAAAAACTACTACTAGCGCGTTTATCACCAATAATCGAGAGAAGACGCTTAATTCCGGATCATCAATTCGGCTTCAGAAAAAACCACTCAACCATCGACCAAATACATGTAGTCGTAAATGCCATTGAATCGGCGATGCAAGAGAAGAAAGTGTGTTGTGCCGTGTTCTTAGATGTATCACAAGCCTTCGATAAGGTTTGGCATGAAGGATTACTCCATAAACTTAAATCATTATTGCCTATACAATACTGTAAGCTGCTATCATCGTATCTAAACGACAGGTACTTCAGTGTTAAATATGAAGATGCACATTCAGCACTAAAGAAGATTAGCGCAGGCGTCCCGCAGGGGAGCATTCTTGGGCCCATTCTATATCTTCTGTATACACACGACTTACCCTCTGCAAACCAACTAGTTACAGCAACATTTGCAGACGATACTGCGGTTCTAGCAATCGAAAACAATATAGAAGACGCGACGGCTAATCTGCAACACACAGTCAATCAAATTGCTTCATGGGCAAAAAAATGGAGAATTAAGCTCAATAAGGAAAAATCAGTACATATAGTCTTCTCATTGAGAAATTATAACCATATTCCAATTCATATCGATGCCTCAAAAATTCCACACGCCAACGAAGCCAAATATCTGGGCATTACGCTTGACGCCAAGCTGCGCTGGAAAGCGCATGTTAAGAAAAAACGAGAAGAGCTTGACCTAAAACTAAACAAATTTTACCACCTCATAGGCAGGCGCTCTAAACTGGCAATCCACAACAAACTAATGGTCTACAATCAAATACTAAAGCCGGCTTGGAGTTATGGCATACAATTCTGGGGCTGTGCCAGCAAGAAATACATTGCAACTATCCAGCGCTTTCAAAATAAAGTACTACGATACATCGTAAATGCTCCATATTACATTAGAAACAGTGATCTCCACCGTGACCTTGACATACCAACAGTCGACGTCGTGGCAAAAAGGTGTGCCATTGCTCACAAACAGCGATTGAAAACACATGTCAACGTTACAGCATCCAGTCTTCTCCAGGTGCTTGCGATATCTAGACGTCTAAAAAGGAAAACAGTGGCAGACTTAATGGACAGCGAATAGCAAAATAGCTTCATTTTTTTTTTTTTACATTAAATATTAAAATCAAATTGCTTATTAGTACCTTTTTTTTTGTTATTTGTACTAGGTGCAATATTAAAACGATTTTTGTCTTTATTTGAAGAATCGTTAATAAAAAAAAAAAAAAAACAAAAAAAAAATTAATAATACTTAAAACAATACGACGAAACTTGGAACATTTATGGACTTAACTCATCAAAGAAGTTGAGAAATTGCATACCCCCCGCAAAATTTTAATAAGTTCTTATTATTAATATAGATAAGTTAGTGTTTATATCTTAATGTCATTAATCTGAAAGTCAACTTATGTTTCAATTATTCTGTATAAGATAGTAATTTTTATACTATATTGTATGTAATAAATAACATTTTATTAAGACATACATATTCCGATATTTCGAAATAATACAATATATTTAAATAAATTACAAAATAAGTGTAACACATATGTTACTGAATTTTTACTTTAAATTCATTATCTTTTTATGTTCATGTTGAGTCTTTTCCGAGTTAGTGCATCTGGGCACTTTTACACTTGTTAGCAGAGTCCCACACTTCTCACTGACTAATTTATGTATTCCTCAAAAACTTTGTCATTATTTGATGACTTATCTAAGATCTACGTACCGCCCCGTGCGGCTAGAGACTATTCTGATATTGGATAGTGCTAAATAGGGCAGCCTGTCGGTTTTCACGAATAGCTTCAGTGCCCTGTTCTTTTTATAATTTTTGATCGGGTCTATTCTAAGGTCTCTTAGCATATCATTTGTGCGGATGTACCATGCACTTTGAAGAGTCTTTGGAGAACCTGACTTTGAGCAAATTGCAGCTTCAGAATAGTAGAGTTGGCAGCTTTGCTATACGCAATTTTTATTTTTCATTTCTGAAAGAATTTTAGGATGACATTAATATGGTCCTGCAACGTGTTGGTTATAAGTCTGGCATGTTTATAGGAATATAACATACACGTGTCATCTGCGTATAATGCTAGTACCGAGGGACTTAGCCTTGGAATGTCAGACATAAATGTGTTGTACATTAACATATATGGCTGTTAAATCTTGCAATTAATTTCAAATATGGTTCTTTATTGTGCATATTATATTGATATGAGTTGATCTCATGATTCGCAACTTCTTTCCTTATTCTAAATCGATAGGTGTAGGTGAATAGGATTATTAACCATTTATCGTACCAATGTACCTAGAAACATACCTAAAGAGTAAAACAGCAATATCAATAACAAATACGAAATCGTGTCTGATAATTAAATTCTGCATCATCCAAAGGAAATTGATGTTTTCTATTGAATTTTACATTTTTTTAATATTCGAGCCTAAATTTGAAAGAAGTTGTTTGTGAAGTTTCTTAGAGTATGTCGATGAGCATTGCTTCCCAGACTACAGATCGTTGCTCTGCTTGCCTACGCAAACTGATAACAATTTCTTATGTTCATGTTTGTACGTAAATTACCAAAAGTATATCAGAATAGGGAATTATGAAAATTTGAATAGGAAATCATACATTTGATTTCATATATTATTTTTGTTCTGTTTTAGTTAATGAAATGCTGCTGAACATAAAAGGAAATATATTTACATAATTCGCACACACTGTCATATTATTATTACATAACTCCATTTAGAAACTTTATTAAAGGAGCACAAAAGTATCCTTAAAGTGAAGAGCATTTAAAGTGTGTGCTCACATTTGTTTTTCAAGGAAACTGGAATAAGATTTTGCTTTACTTTTATTATCGAAATGACGAAATATATTATGAGGAAGCCTAAAGCAAGACCACAAAAAATGTACAGTGGGAATAATTTCGAAAATAAACCATAAACCAAATGTTTTCTTGCATTAAATATAATTTTAAAGCAGTCAACCGTCAATTGTTGCACTAATACACTGAGTGCAAGAGGAAATTACAGATACACGTTCCACCACGAATGAGAACGATGCGGCGTATGCTTGAGATTTTTATGACTAAACAATCATACAAACACATAAATTAGAAAACTAACGACTAAAATAAGAACACAACGCTTTAAGTGAAATTGTCCTTGAAGGACAACAAACACCGAATGGGCTTCGATGCGCACGAAAATATTGTTTGATCAAAGCTAAAAAATTGCTCATACGTAGTGTGGAACCACAGAGCACACACATATGCAATTCTGCTTCCAAGTTCGTATGCTACATTTAAAAGCACATAACTGTAAAAATTATTACAATTCTTGTTACCAATGTCAATATAGAACGAACGTGCCCAGGACTCTAGTGAAAGAAATTTACGGGCGAAACAGCAGGAGCTTAAATGAAAATTAAGATAAATATTGCAATAATGTACTTTGATGTGAAAAAACAGTTGCTGTCGTTGCTTTCGCTACGTCTGCTGGCTTTCTTGGGTTATTTTAAGTTCACATTTTATGATTTATAGCAGATTTCTGCACTAGTGCCTTAATTAGCGAATAAAAATAAAGTATAATGCACGCATACAAATAACCGACTCCTTTTTAAGGACATTTGGTTCGCTTCAAGCAATGATATGTTTGTGATACTTTAAGGATATAAGCAACACAAACACTTAAAATTCAGATAATAAATAGTGCATAAGAAGGAAGAAAAATAAAATGCGAAGAGAAACCAAAAATTTATTTTAAGAAAATGCAACGGCAACCACTATGGCGCATAGAGCATGGCGCATGTAAACCGTAAACAACTGTTAAAGGATACGACATTCGTAACATTTTTATACATTACACATGGGTGCAAGGTTACAATACACAATCGCATCTACACAAATAATGATGACACACAATGCGATTTTTCTATTTTTCTTATGTAAGCACCTTTTCCGAAATGCACAATAACGATTTCATGAAACACCAACAAAAAAGACAAAATTTACTTCAAAATATAGGAGAATAACAGAATTGTGTACTCGTAGGTTGTGATGTGACTCGTTCCATATTGCAACCTTTTCGCTCGAATGACCCACTTTCGATATTTGTGTGTCCTGAGGCTATATTTTTGTTTGTGTTGTCTCGTAAAGAATTGTGAAAAAATTGGAAAGATTGCTGAATTTACTGAGCGCCTGTATATTTTTCCAATATCAGTGTCGATTGTTGTTGTTTAAGGATATGTAACCTGTATTATTGACAGAAAAATAAGAATTTTCAAAAGTCAGTAACATACTTTTATAGTGAGTTGCATAAATATTGCTCCATTGCTTTACACTCAGCAAACTAGTCTGCAGTTTGTTGATATCCGAAAATAGTTTTAAGCATATGTTTGATAATATATTGAAAAAGATACTCAGATACCTTAAGTTTATTTAAATTGAGTTTTAAATCAAATTTTCAAATTGAAATGTTTAAATTTATACTTTAAATATTTAGGTATTCATATGTCGGAATTTTAAAATTATCGTTTTAATTGCCTTACAAAAAAACTTCGAATTTATTTTAAAATATTATTTGTGATCTATCATTTTAAGACAATAAATAATATTATTAAATATCTTTCTTCTTCTACAATTAACCTTAAATTGAAATTAATTGTTGTATACTTTTAATTGAAAATGTTATAGGAATATATACTTACGTAAAATAATATAGAAATTTAAAAACTTGAAAAATCAAAAATTAACAAAAACATAGTAGATATAATTCAGCGTCTAGGCTTCAGTAGAGCCATGGTAAGATAATTTGGATAAATTTCAAGTCTTTTGATGACCTCATAACTTATCCATTTAGTAATGGTATTGCAAATTAATTGCTTGCAAAGTGATTTACTTGAACAAATGTAATATTTGAATATAGGGGTTAATGAGTGAACTCGTAGCTCATAAACTCATAACTATAAAACATAAAAAGCCTTATATTATTCTTTAAACTGGTTTTAGAATTTCGCATGCTTTATCATCTTTGAAGTTAAATTGCTAACCTTATTAAGATAATAAGGAATGTTTTACGTAAGTTTACGTTCAAAATAATTTTAAAAGTACTTAAAACATCGTTATTTTCCCACACTTCATTCAGGTCAGTTTGAAAAACCCTGCTGATATTTCGCTTATTGTACTGATCTCTACATCCTGTGCATAGGCAACGCTAGATCATTGTCAAAAAACAGTTTAATCTGCTGGTATGGAGAATAATGAATTCAAATTTTGAAATTTTGCTATACAATCGATTATTATTAATTATTTTTAACCATTCCCTAGCAAATTTTCAAATTTCCTTTCAGTTTTATCAACACCTAAATTCCCAATGTGTCATTGGCTACATTAACAATAATTTCTATTATGTCTGAAAAGCAAAACCAATTTAAAAATGTTACTAAAATTTAGCATTCAAGTTAACTTGTAATTTAATATTTTACCGTATATTCGGTAAAATATAGTATGGTTCTACTCCAAATATGATAATAGCAATGATATTATTGCTATTATTAATAATTTTCAAAATGTATGAGTATTTTGCACAAGTCCTCAATATTAACTCAGATTAATAATTACAATTTTCTGAATTTTATATTTTTAAAATATACGTCGAGATAATTAAAATTTCCGTCGCAGAATTGACAACCTACAGAACAGAGAGTAAATGCAACTCTCCGTAACATTTGAAGCTCAAGCGAACTATCTTCGAAGTCTAAGATCAATATACCATATATAACGCATGTGTCAAATCGATTTTGCTGTATAACTCTGAAACATGAATGGTGAGCATTGAAACTAGCCGCATGCTTCAGTCTTTTACCAACAGATGTCTGCGAAATATATTGAGAATTTGGTGGCCACGTGTGGTGGACAATGAAACGTTGTTGCAACTCACAAACCAAGAAAAGAAGAATATACAAATAAACCAACGGAAATACAATTGGCTCGGGCACACATTAAGGAAACCCTATGAAGAGGTCTGCCATGCTGCCCTGCAATGGAATCTACAAGGCAATAGATGACGCGGCAGACCTCGCACCACATGGAGAAGAACAATCAGGCAGGAAACTAATAAATCATTTAACGAATTGAGACATTTAGCATTAAACAGAAGTACTTGGCGATTCTATGTAAATAGTCTATGTTCCTGATAGAATACGGCTTATATTATTATTACTATACGCTTAACAACATATAAATGTAAATAAATGTAAATTTATATAAATTTTTTATTATATTCGTAAATGCATAATGAGAGTTCCTAATATATCTTTTTAATATTTCAATTTAAATTACAGTTCTAAGATAAAAGTTTAACATACACATATTTTGAACCAATAATTTGAAAAGTTCTTCTCCTGACTTTATTTGTTTGCCAGTCTTTACTTTTATTTGGTGATTTTCAAAAACTAGCTTCTACATCCTGCACATCCTTTGCAATTGTGTTGTCATTTATTTTATTTTCAAATTACGATTTTGTGCTTTTGTCGGTCTAAGTGTTTTATTCTCCTAACAACTGTAAAACTAAAAAGTTAAGACTGAAAACATTACAATGAAAATTCAATTAAAGGTAAACTTACTCAAACACTGGATCGAATTATTTACTTTTTCCAACTTGGGAGTGCATATGTAGAGAAAGTCGAGGAATTAGCATGCTTGGGTACTCCCAGACAAAATATGTTGTTGCCAGTTTGCCGACACATTTTTAGGGCATCAACTTAACTCCACCTGTGTTGACTCTACCATGGAAATTATCTTAAAGATATTCAAGTTAATTCTTAACTTTAATATTTAGCAGTTGTTATATATAAATAAACATTCTTCTAAAAGATTTTTGGAAAGTAGTTGTTTTCATAAATTAACACTAGCTTATGTTTAGACTTATATATTAATATTATTTAAATAATTATTGACAAACATACATGAGGAAGTTTATATTCATTTCGGGTTAACAAAAGTATTGTATGTACCAAATAAATATTATTATTCTTTATTTTAATATTAGGATAATTTAATTTATTAAAAGTTATAAGTTATAACTTATAACTAAGTTTTTAAAAAATACTAAAATTTTTCAATATAGTACAAAGGAAATACTAATGAATTAGCCAGTACGAGTATCGAAGAATGGTATAGAAAATATTTTATCTATATTTATCGATAATATTACTTTCAATGTTTCGACAATTTATTATCACTATTATCATTCGTCAAGAGATTCCAAAATATAAATACAAAACTTTATGCACTTCCACATAATAAAACATACTTCCAAAATAACCAAGCCATATAACACAAAAACTTTCCATACACTCACATAATAAACACTAATCAGATTAGGTAATATTGATAACCTGGTAATATGTTCATATTCTTTTGTCATCGAACTCTGGCTTTAATGAATCGATTCTCGCCCTATAGGTATGTAAGGCATGCGACAACACTTTGTGGTAATCGAAGCATTTCAGACCACGTGTTCTTAAAAAAATAGAAAATCGTTCAACGAGGTTTAGTTCCAGACACCATTGATAATGATACTTGCATTTGCGGCATTACCATAAGTGTATTTTGATTTAACTCTAAAATTACCAATAACTGATATAGCCACTGAAGAAATAGCGAGTCTCATTGCAGAATACTAACTTTTACTGAGTAAAAGGTGAGATTGGCCTTTAGTCTAATTCTTTCGAATCTCTTATAAGATTATATTAAAAATTTTAATAGAGAAATAAATAACCAAAGAAGCGTTTTTTTTCTTTCATCGGTTTATTTATTGAATTTTTCTGAATACAAATTGACAATAATTTTGCAAATCTTAAAAAAAGTAACCTGAATCATATTTATCAAGGATTTTCTTTTATGGCGATTTGGTGCAGTTTCAGAAGATAAGTGTCGAACATAAGGATTTGAATGCGACTTGAGTCTCTCTCGAAATATGGTATGTATTAGCAAATAACTTTTTCAACAGTTGGTAAGTTTTGATCTTTGTGTAGGTTTTTGTTTTTGACATACCACGGGGCGCACGTAGCTTGTCGGAGAATTTTATTTTGTACTCTCTGGATTTTTTCTATATTTGTGTTACACTCTGAATACCACAGTTCTATACCATACGTCCAAATTGGCTTTAATATTGAGTTGGAAATTAACAATTTGTAATCAAGACTGAATTTGAAGTTGCCGTACAATATTGTTTTGAATGTAAAGCTAAGCGTATTTCGTTAGCCATTCTAAGGACCTGTTCAATTGTTCCATACTCTTAGCGAAAACCAAATTGATGGACCGGAATTACGTTTTCTATAGGTGAGGAAATCAGTTTTTTTATTATTAGTAGTTTTGAAAATTTGGAGATTTGTGGCAATAGACTTATTGATCGATATGATGTAGCAACTGAAGGATCTTTTCCAGGCTTCGGGATTATTTTTATCAACGATGTTTTTAAATGCGTCGGAAAGTACCCAAGAGACAGAATGCTGTTAAAAATGGTGAGAATGAAAACGATCGCTTTGTTCGGCAAGTTTTCAATCATTTTCCCATTTATTTGGTCTTGCCCACGTGCTTTTTTTGGGTTAATGTTAGTTATAACATCTTCCAATTCCAAAAGCTCTATAATTGGACGATTTTGTACTTCAGTTAGGATAGATATGTTAGGCTGGAAGTCATTGATTTGAAGGTTTGGGTGAAAAACATTTTGCATGTGTGGTGCCAAAGTAGTTCCTTTTTCTTCATCACTACAAGCCCAGGAGCCATCTTGTTTGCGTATAGGAGGTTCTTTTTGAATTGGGGCTTTACATTTCTTTGCAGCTTTCCATAAGGAATAATTATGCTCTTCTTGTGAGCCAAGGCTTTTTAGATATTTTTGTATTGAATTGTTTCTTTCCTCATCAAGGGCTTTTTTCAGGGCTTTTGTCGCTACATAGAGGTTGAGTTTAGATCTGGGAAAACGGTATCTTTGCCAATCTTGTCTCGCATTATGTTTAGCAGAATAAGTCCATTCAAGATCAATGGAAAAATTGTTTTTTTCGTATTATCCTGTTGGACAATAGTAGATTCAGCAGCTGCGTCAATTAGAGTTTTGTTAAATACATCCACAGCGTGCTCAATTTCATCGGTGTGTCGGATGCATAAGTGTCTGGAAGACTTCTTTAGACTTCTCTACCAAAGTTACGCCAATTGACAAATGATTTGATATTATAGTTTTGACCTTCGGAAATATATGTCAGTGTTAAGATCAGCAGAGAATGGTCTGAAGACAAACCATACAATGGGTCAGCAGGGATATAGTTCTTTTTTAAACCCTTGATGACACCAAAATTGATCAAATCAGGAGTTTTACTGGTATCGGTCGGCCAATAAGTGGGCCTTCCAGATGATACGACTTCGAATCCCTTAATTAGAGCTGCCAAAGAAGGGTGTTCAGAAAAAGAACTCTGCATGATATTTAACTCATATTGACGCTACCTGCTCTGTGAAAAAAGTAAGTTTTGTGAAAGAACTATTGACATATGCAGCGTCGGTTGGAATTGCCTTGGTTCGAAATGTGAACAGATATTCTACAGCAAGTCTATAATGATTCTGTTTTGGAAGCGGCGATACCAGTGCAGCAAATATACGGTAATTATTATTCTGTCATAATGGAAGTACAAATGTTTATATTACATTAAGCCAAATGATGCTAAGTAAGCATACACACGCATATGTACATATGTGAAGGACACTTTTAAAATAATATAAATACTCAGATTGTTAATGAGAGTGAATATATTTGCTAATGTTATTAAATACTTTTTTGCTTAATTAATAAAGCGAATAAAAAATTTAGTTAACCTACTTTACACACACACACGCACGCACACACACACACGATACTTCAACTCTAAGTCTAACGTGAGTGGCACTCTAATTCAAGAGGATATTCAAGCCATTAAAGTTGCTATTTTTATAATTATAACACCTGACTTAGTTTCAGGTTTCAAGCGCAGCAGCACAAAATGTGAACTTATTCAAAGGATTATGAAATATACTGCAGTACATTTATGAGAAGAGCATTTATGAAATAGAAACGATGGAATGTGTATTCAACTTACATATTTACATATAATGATATTTAAAAATGGTAACCCTTATGTAAGGACAACTTAATATTAGAACAGTTAATAGGTTTGTAAAACTTT
>NC_051846.1:138350122-138359749 GCF_002237135.1 Teleopsis dalmanni | reverse complement strand
GGTGACATACTTGGCGTGCAGCTTTCGCAAATATAAGACACCACACGTGCGCGTCTTACATCAATCAAAAGGATAAGACGCGTCAACACACCAAATAAAAGGTTAATTGGGATAATAAAATACGGGCTTAAGTATTTATGCTCAGTAAGATGTGGAAACTTTTTGTGTTCGAGGGAAAATAAAATATTTTTGCAGTTTGAAATAAATTTCTTCGCGACTTTTGAGGGAAAGAAAGTGAAACCCTATTGAATGATTCCAAGAATTTAAAATAATACTGAAAATTTTAAAGGAAAATATGAACTTGATAATGAATTTGTAAAATTTCATATGTATAGAAACTTTGAGAATATCTAAATTTATTATCTTTAGAAGGAATATCATTAGTTGTAGAAGAGAATACGGAATATGTATTCACTTTTTGTTGATAGAATTTTTGATATTGATGTTTAATGTATTTAGTAATTCTTCACATCTAAATTAAATGAGAATCTCTTAAAAGAAGCATACATGATTTTATAAAAGCCACTATCCAAATTACATTTAAATAAGTAGCGATCTGATGAAAACTAGTGGGTATGTAATGTTTTTATAATGAAGCCGATTTCAGTTTAGTAATATTATATGGAAATAGTCGGAACAAATCACATCTGATAGCTCCATTTCTCGTTTTAATTATGAAAATCTATTCAAAATGTCCACTTCCATGAAGTGATTGCGTAAAATTTCATTTATGTTCATACAAACTTATCAACTAGTTTGAAATGGGACCTCTACCTGCTTCTACTACTATGTTGAGGCTAGTTGAGTTGAGTTAGTGCACCTGAGCACTTTTACTCTCTATTAACTGCGAGATTTCTACAAAACCCCTCTTTGCGCCTTGACTGGATTTTTGTTTATCACTTCAAACCTGCTTCTGATTATATATAAATTTATACTAGCAATTATTTAAAATAAAGTTGGATACGTTATAGAGGGTAAAACTCCAGTTACACTTGATTAAATGTTCCGGTGCAACTTAAAGAAGAAACTACTTTTGACTATTAATTATTTCCATTAATGACTAAATCAGTTTAATATGTGTGACTAATTAATTAACTAATAAAATAAATTTACACTTAAACCACTTATAATAGATAATACACCTTAAATACACAATTATTGAGATAAACCCCAAATTTAATATGTCAAGAGGAACCAAAGTTACGTGAACACGTTTTGGGAATTATTTTTTGAACAGGCATCAATTTTTGAAATATAAATAGTAGCTATAATTATCTACTTAATTATTTAATTAGAGCTGCAAAAGAATAGCTTAACAGCATTTAGCATGAATGAAATCTGCTTTACACTAAATTTTTTCAGGCTAATTTTTTCGGGTTTAGGTAAATACTCAAAAATTCTAGAGACAGCTACTACTGTTTGATATGTTTTCGTTCAGTCTAAATGCTGTCTTTTGGCAATGACAGCTAGTATAGCATGCTTATATGAATGAATACACAGGATATATATGTTTAAAACTGCGTATCAAGTTTGCACATAATGCTCTTACTATTCTCTATACAGATTTCTTATCTATATAATAATATAAGCCATATTCCATCAGGAACATAGACTATTTACATAGAATCGCCAAGTACTTCTGTTTAATGCTAAATGTCTCAATTCGTTTAATGATTTATTAGTTTCCTGAAGGATTGTTCTTCTCCATGTGGTGCGAGGCCTGCCGGGTCTTCTACTGCCTTGTGGATTCCATTGCAGGGCAGCATGGCAGACCTCTTCATAGGGTTTCCTTAATGTGTCCCCGAGCCAGATGTATTTTCGTCGTTTTTTTGTATATTTATGTTTTCTTGGTTTGTGAGTTGCAACAACGTCTCATTGTCCACCACACGTGGCCACCAAATTCTCAATATATTTCGCAGATACTGCGTGCGGCTAGTTTCAATGCTCACCATCCATGTTTCAGAGCTATACGGCAAAATCGATTTGACACATGCGATGTATATATTGATCATAGACTTCGGAGATAGTTCGCTTGAGCTCCAGATATTGCGGAGAGTTGCAAATACAGATCTTGCCTTGTTAATTCTGTTTCGTACGTCAATGGCTGCGCCTCGCGTTGTGATGCTTCCAAGGTAGCAGAAATTTTCAAAGGTTTCAATGTTGGTGTTACAGATTGTGAAAGTGGGAGCTTGATTTGATTTAATTATGCATGCCTTTGTTTTACTTATGTTGATTCGTAGACCCACCAGAGCAGCTGTAGTTGCAAGGTCATCAATTTTTGCTTGCATATGCTCTTTATTTGACGAAAGTAAAACTAGGTCGTTCGCATAGTCGAGGTCTTCGAGGTGTTGGTTGACCCTCCATAAAATGCCCCTTCTTTCAACAGTCATTTTTTTGATTTTTTTGATTATCTATATAGGTATTCTCAAATTGAACATTTTAGGTTAATACGAAAATTAAATATTAAAAGTCATTTGAGTTTTTTCTAGTCGAAGTGTAATACCTTTGCCTCACTTAATACAAGTAACATAAATGGGCGAAAAAAATTACTTCGTCTTGAATAATTAATTTATAAGAAAAGAATATTATTAAAGGCAGAAAATTTTTAAATATATAAACCTAAAATGAGTACATGAATACTCATTCAGATAAACGTGACTATCCAAATGTGATGTATACCAAAGTATATTTTGTAATGTAAATTCCAAAAGAATATTAATGTGTAATCATTGAATTCTGACTGTCAAAAAACTATTTAAATAGCAAATAGAAAAAATGGTGAAAAATACTGATTTTTTCCTAATATTTGTAAAGTGTCTTTCCCAACTAGAGCCCGCACCGTAAACGAAACGCGATAAAACAAAGCAGCTTCCTTGAGTTTTTTCATAGTGCAAACATTTCTTAAGAGCCTTACAAATAAAACGCCATTGTTCATTGTTGACAAAACACTTTTGGATGTAAATAAAAATCACCTGCAAAACACAAATTTCACACTTTCCCACACGAACTCCGTTTTTGCACAAACTTTAATTGAAAAAAGTTAACTTTTATATTGCGGTTCGCAATCCGGCAAACCGGCAATCCGGCACCACGACGTAACTAAGTACTCTGAACGCATGTGCATTTCTGCACTCTATTACAATATTTCAATCCAAACACACATCCTCCCGTCCTGTGTTCGCAGCCATATGCGCACTTGTGAGCAAAGGATCACATAAAACACTCCTCGAAAAAGTGTGCTTTATGCAGCACAAACTGCAAGTTGCTCCGCAATTTCAGCCGCAAAACTGCACTAAAATGCTATCATTTCATTTTTCTTCATTTATCCTTTTTTGATTTGTTTTTGTAATTTTTTTGGTGAAAGATTTTCTATTTGGCATCCTGCTTCGCGGTTTACTACAATACAACGTTTTGCATTAGGAAATTTGATGTGCTGCGAGCGATTTGCAGTTTTATGCAATGCAGCAAATGTTCCACCAAATTTTCCAAAACACTTTCGGAAACAGACGCACACACATATGGCCAGGGATGTGAAAACATTTCGTGTTGGCAACACTCAAGTTAATTGTTTACTGAAATATTTCGGTCAAAGTATTATGAGTGCGAAAATTTCTGCGAGCAAATTTTGTTGAGTGCCTAAATTGCAAATGTAAATTACTTTTTGTGAGCTGGACGCATCACACTCAAATGCATCGGAAGATAATTAAGTAGTGCGGTGGAAGCTAATTAAAACCTAGTCAAATTCTTATGAAAAAAACCTTTTTAAAAAATTCTGTTTGCGAATTTTCTAAGGCAAATAAAAACCGATTTTTCGCTCCAAATTGAATTTTAATTGAAAAAGCTTAGGTTTTTTTCGCCAGCCAGAATTTTTTGTTCATATAAAGCAAATCTAAGCATAAAGCAAATCTTTTTTCGCAAATAATGCCAATTTAACTAGTACAACGACACAAATATATCATAAGTAAGCGGATACACATGCTCGATTTGCCTGAATTATTATAATACAACCACTTTTTTTCTCGGTTTATCTCGATTAATCATTTATTCATATGTGTCTGAATGGTTAATTAAGAGAAACAGAGAAATGCAGGCACTATCCTTCAATATTTAAGCTTTATATGCATTGACGGCAATTCAATTCTAATTGTGACATTGTATATTTCATTTACTTTTAACTTCTTTAAAAATTTATTAGTAGCATTCTTAAAATGCTAGAAATGGAGGTTTGACATTCCTAAAAAAAATTCATATAAGACGTATATGAATCAGTTATAACTTATTAGGAACGTGTAACCGTGGTCAAACATTGTTAACAAGAAAAATAAATCTTATCACTGAAAAATAATGCAAAACATAATCCTAACGGTGTTGTAGCACGTTCAGCTGTTATAAGCGATCCTTCTTTTCTTTCTGTTCCCATTTTATTTTTCCTGACTGTTTTTACATGGGTTTTGATAGAGGTTGGTGGAGTGTCACGTCCATAGCACCGGTAGTGCTAAAATCGAAAGCGAATACAGAATGTATTTGCTTAGAAAACCAGTTTTTGTGGTTTATAATGCTACTCAATAATAGTTGCATCAATGACAGGATTTAGCAATTTTGATGCTTAAGTAAGACAATTATACCCGAGTTTTGCAAAATATGGTTTTGTAGGAACCTTGATTTTTGTAATAATACAAGATTATATAATACAAGAATGTTTGTATTGTACTGTCCATAACTAAAGTTGTATATCATGTGGCTTCGACATGTATGTGATAAATGCTAACAATCCCATCGGAACCTTATGGTGAACCTGCGAGTTTTTTCTTTGTTAATGTTGATGTTGTTGATAACAGAAGGTTTATAACCCTCAAATAATTTCTTGTTATAGTTTTATTCAGTGGAAGATATTCTTAATGCGTCACACAACGATAATCGAAGAAGCCTAATAAAATAAAGTGAATTTTTGACTGACTATGTTATAATGTGTCGCTTGTTTCCGAGTTGTATGCTTAGACCCTGTACTCAAAAAGCTCTATTTGATACAATTTCACGAAACTGATTTTTTTTAAAAAATTTCATTATTTTCAGGCAAAAACAAATCTTTCAATTTGGCCTATATTGATTGAAGCAAAATGTTAACAGTATCAGCGATGTCTTGTATTGTTAATCGACGATTTTTGAGTACCAATTCTTTGATTTTCTTTAGCTGGGTACATCCGTTGATTTCTTCTTTGACTTATTTGTACAACTTATAAATAATTTTCATTAGATTCGGGTCATGAATAATATTTCATACATAACATGTAATTCTTAATATTCATTTGAATTAGTATTATAATTTCTACTACTGTAAAAACAAATACTAGATGCCAAATCTTGCTAGATGGTAGTCTTGGTAAAAAAATATCCTGGTCAACATTCCATAAAGGACTACCTCAATATTCCTAATGCTTTTTCGGGAAAACTCATTTTAAACATTGTTTATCGTTAAGAAAATGTTTGGAGTTTTCCGAGATGGTTTTTAAATATGATCACTTCTATAGGAATCTAAAATTATGCTAAGGTTATTAGATTCTTAACTAGATGTTTTTATTAAAATTTTAAATTAAGTAAAACTTATTAAATGTAATTTTTAAAGTCAATTATTATGCTAGCAAATATTTTCTTAATGAAAATTTTTTTCTAATGGTTTTTCGAAAAAGAATACATAAAATTTATTTTGGTATAAAAAATAAAAAAATATAAAATATAAATCATAAAAACTGACATTTGGCGGGGTTAACTCCAACAAACCAGAAATCGTAGTATTTACCAGGAAACATAGGGTTTCAAATCTTTCCCCACTCTATATCGAAGGTTCTGCGATACAATTTATTTAAAAAGCAAAATTTTTAGGCATTTTCGATAGGAAACTTTGCTGGAAAAAAAATATAAATATTTCCAGACCAATCTAGGAAAGCAAATATTGCGATGCTTTTATGTCAAAGAGCTATTGGTAAAAAGTGGGGATTACAACCACGTATCGCTTAATGGCTACACACTGCTTAGACCAATACTTTTGTATGGTATAATCGTATGGTGGACGGCCCTTGATAAATCTTCGTACTGTACTGTACTTAACAGGGTTCAGCGGAGGGCTGAACTCTGCACTAGTGGTGCTCTGTGTACAACCCAATCTATAGCATTAAATCTAATGCTCCACTTAATGTCACTTGACATCATCAGTAAGCAGTTGGCAGCATCATCTGCCCTAAGACTCAAGGCCACATCACAATAGAATGCTAGTGACCATAGGCACGGTTCTATTCTAAAACTTTTCTGTCCTACTTCAAATAACATTGACTACACCCCTCCCATTCTCGATTTTGATATGAAATTTATTGTTAAATTACCATTCAGCGAAGTTTGGTTGTCAGGAGGTTTCTCCCTGCGTGAGGCTCTAAAAATTTTTACCGATGGTTCGAAAACTGGGAGCGGTATAGGCAGTGGTGTTTTCTCAGAAAGGCTGAATATATCCTCTTATTATAGGCTTCCAAATCACTGTAGTGTTTTTTAGGCATAGGTGAGTGCCATAAAGGAAGCTTATTCCTTGTCTAGAAGTAGTTATATATATACTATCGGATAGTTAAATTGCTTTATTGTCCTTAAGTTCAGTCTAATTTACATCTAGGACAGTCTTTGACTGCTACACATCTCTTAATGAGATGTCGACGCAGTTCAATATATTCGGAAATTGCAAGGCAGATGAGCTAGCCAGATGAGGTACTTCAAGAAACCACTTGGATAACCTGAACAAACAAATTAGTATTGAGTACTTCCTGTGCTTAACTTTTTAACAAAAGATGGGAAGATTCTGCGATATACAGATATCTGTATGCAACAAAAGCAAATCGAACTCTTTCATAGAGATACCCCGCAGAGATATCAATCTTGTAATAGGTTTACTAACAGGTCATTGTGTGATTACCTAATCATGCTAGAAAACTAAATGTCCCCTTCAAACATTTTTGTCGTAGTTGTGGTGAAGATGATGAAATTGCCCACCTGGTTTGTTTCTGTTCGGCATTTCAAGACCTTCCTTTATATAGCATCATAAGCTTTATCAAAAATTCTAGGTGCTTTTAACCCTTGGGTTTTGAATAATACGGTAGCACAATGGGCCTATGAGTCTAAGTGGATCCCCTGGAATCGCCGGCTTAACCTAACCTAATAATAAAAATGAATTAGATATACAACATGAAAATAAATAAGTATTTCTACAATTTGCAATTGAAATATATACAAATACAATTAAAATAAACTCACTTAAAAAATTAAATTAATGGTTTCTTTTGCTATTTTTACAAGTGCAAGTGTTGATTTGAAATATTTGGCATACGACTGAGATCAAGATAAAATCGTATGTTTGCATAAAGCTTAAAACTATTTTAAGAATAATTTTCGTAATGCTTACTCTGTGATAGTTTTATCCACTTTATAAAATGAAACTAGGCGTAACGCAATGTGTCTTTTTGTTTATGCATTTTTTAGACACAATATCCGATATTAAAATTCTTAAAAGTTTTCACAACCCTCTCATAAAAAAAACTAGAACGTTTTTTCTGTTGTTGTATCCATAGCTGAACTATGAAATATTTTGATATGAAAGTATTTAATACTTTTTGCTCGCTTGCGAATATCCGCATTGTTAAAATAGCCCACATATCATTTTTAGCGCAACTGTACAGCACATTTATGAATTTCGCTGTTATGAATTTCGGCAAAATGAAAAAGTGCACAACTTTCACTGAAGAAGAAGCGCATGAAAGCAGCAACAGAAACTCATTTTTGACCTACAAAGCATGAAACCACACACACAGACATACACATATACACACATGCATGAGGACAAACGAAACAGAAGTGTAACGCACACATGCGAAGACTGCAGGAACGAGGTAGGAGACTATTGACAATATAAATGCAACTGCCAAAACAAATCAAGTATCAAATGTGTAGCGACACATAGAACAACGTAAACAATTGAAACAACCGAAAAAAACAACAAAAAACAAAAAAGCATTAACAGCAAATTTCCGGTTGAATGTTGGCGGCTGACTGCTGACTGGCAGTTTTTGTTTAAAGTCACCAATTGTTTAGATGCTCTCGATTAAAGGAATTTAATTTTGTAACTCAAACTTGGGTTTCTTCTTGCTCCACTCTGTGTTACGAAAAACTGATATACAACGAAGTGCGAACTTACAATTCTCCTACTGAAAATCAATAAAAACAGCATTGAGTCTAGAAGACTGTCTCAAACATAGTCACGATTAAAACTCCAAAACTTCAACTTTAATAGGAAGAATGCTTACATTGAGTACATTGGAGTCCTTATCAGAACTATTAAATCACTTAATTTTGTATTAAAATTGCGAGCTTACGTTGTGTGGAGAATGGCACATGCCAAAGCGTAGTGTAGCGCTGGAAAGCACAAAACATGTTTGCATACTTTTAGGCTACATGTGCTGCGGGGGTGTTTCCACATGTTAGTTGTTGCGGCTGCACTACATTCAACTACATTTAACCGCTCATGTATGTCCTTGTAATCAAATTAAAAATGAAAGCGATTTTTTAACTAAATTCCTACATACGCCAAAAAATTGTACATGCACAGAACCGTGTTAGCAGTTCGCTCTAAGCCGAATTTAGGCCATGATTGGTTTAAAAATTTTGTTTATCATTAAATTTAATGGTTTTAGGCCGAAGGCATAATGAGTTAAATGCAAACTAAAAATAGCAGACTGAACTTTTGTAGTTTAATTTAACAAATTTTAATCAGTTAAGTCTGGTGACATTGTTTGTATACAGAAATGTTGAATGCTTAGGATTGGTTGTCATTGCACGTATAAAATTACTGCAATAAACGTTAAAATGTGCAAAAATAGCAAAAGCTGGAAAAAGAGAATAACTATTGAAAATTTTATGGCACCCTTGAGCGTTACTTTAATCAAAAATATATATCAGCAAAATACTAGGGAGTTCGTTTTGTAATTTTCTCATTTCATACGATTTTTAAAATGTACAAGCTTGTTTATGTATGAGCGCCTTGCTGTCACGCATACGGCATGTGGTCCCTTTCTGAAAAAGCATTTAAAAAATAAAAAGTAACACAGAACAGCTAAAGGATACACTCTCCTCATTACCTTTTCAGTGAATCCATTTTATTATGCGAATACTGAGCTTTTGAGCCTTTCATAAGGCTATCTTACGTCATTAATATTTCAGCACACTCGTTGCTGGCCAATGAAACGTATTTGCTGCAGCAGTTTTCTTAAAACGCTACGGCGCAAACTTTGTTCAACGGATGGAATATGCACACTTCAGCCCAAGTGCCCCTAACGCACTTTATAGTTTTTACATTTCGTAAATGTTGTTTCATCATTGGATGGAATATGCTTACTGTCTCTTATGCATGCACTCAAGATTCTTTTAAGAAAAGTGTCAGAACCCAAAGAACTTACAAATGCTTTATATGTTCCGTAATTGTACACAAAAAAAACTTTAGTGTAAAGTCCTTTCTGTTGTTGTAAGGTTTTTGTGCCGTTGACATCTCAAGAATTTTTTGTTTTTTTTTGTTATTACATTGCCATATTTCAATAGTTA
>NC_051846.1:138344527-138350022 GCF_002237135.1 Teleopsis dalmanni | reverse complement strand
TACCAGTTATGTTCCAACAGGTCATCATCTAGTACCATTAGATTTTCTTAGAGCATATGTCTAACCTAATGGCAAAGTCCAAACAATATGCTGAAATTTTTTTTTTTCTAATTTCCAATAAAGTATAAATAAAGTACATTTTCATTTACTTGTGAAAGCAGAGACACTGTATATCCACTGTATATCTTTAGCGTATTTTTCCCTAGAGTTCTGCGTATTTGACTCAAGACTAATTCTATTTAATTTTTTACTTTAATTTTTATTTAAAAATATAAAAGTTATTTGTATAATTCTTAGCTTTTCAATCATAACCACAGTAGAGAGACAATACATTTTTTGTAGTGTAATTTCTTTTAAGAAGCATTTACTAACTCAGTTCTTAATGTCCTGAGTTTCCTTCTAATTTGTAGTTTTCTCATTTGCTAGAAAAAAGTTCATCGGAGTTTCTTTCATTAGGAAGACAAAAGGAACAAAAGTAAGCAGCTTTTGATAAAACAAACAAAAGTGCAGCAAACTATTGTTCCTTCTTTATCCTTTGTTTGCTTTTGTGGCGAAATACGTACCGTGGATATATTAACTGTAAGTGTTAATGTATACAAGACGCTGTCACAAAAGATACTAATTTTAGACAAACAACACCTTGCCTTGTTTAAGTTAATATGCGGGCAAGAAGGCTTTGATTGAACTTAAAGTTTTAAGGAAAAGAGCTATAAGTAATTGAAGGCAAGTAAGCATTCCATAGCGTCGGATACATTCCATGGGTCGTTAATCCAAAAGCACTCATCAGTTATAGTTTATGTGATCTTTATTGTTTTATATATTTAAAATGTTGTCTAGGAATCTGATAAAGATTATAAAATGGAGAAACATAAAAACAAATGAAATAATAATTGAATAAATAAAAATAAATATTAATAAAATGTAATAAAAAAAAATAGTACTATAGCATTAAACAATTGTGTTATTCATTTATTTAAAAATTTCCAAAATAATTTTTTATTAATTATAGTCGTGTACGAATTCGGATTACATTATCAAAGTGCAAATCTTATCAAAGTGTTTATGGTGCACAGTCGAAAGGGCAACTACTAAATAATTGTGCAAGTGCTTTGAAGGAAACCGAAGCTTAGGCAACAGAGAGCCGCTATTGCTAAGAGCATGCGCTAGGATACATTCAATTTCAGTATAAGAGTTTTTAACTGGAAAGCTTTACTCTCCAGAAATTTTATTCATAAATAACATTTAATGTGAAGCACGTTTCGTCTGAAATAATAATATGAAATTCATATATGAAGTGTATGAATCTAGTCAATGTCGGTGTTTGATACAGTAACGTGCGTTCGTGGTACTGAGCGGGAAATCTTGATCAAGACACAAACACACTATCTACTTTAAGTGTTTAGTGTTTGGTTTACAGAAATAAACCAAAAATCAAAACAAACAAAAGATAAAATAAATTTCCATTGAAATTAGTCAATTACAGTTAATGTGTTATTTCATGGTCTCTGCAAATATTTTAATTGAAATATTAAGTATTACTGAAGTGTTTTTTGTTAGCAGGAAGTGCCCGTATACAAAGTAAAGGAAAACTAATGTTGGTGGATAATGAAATAAAATTTAATTAAGCGTAAGCAAATAAAACGGCAATTTCACCTGTTTAAAGATTTAGAAGATTTGAATTTAGAAAATACAAGAGTATTTCTCAATAATATCGCATGTTGGATTATTTACTTAACAAGTAGTTAGTACAACTAAATAATTTTATAATAAGAAGTAGCTGTCAGCATATAAACATTATCGAAAATAATGTCATTCATACGCCGTGTTGGTCGTGTCGGCCTCGTTGAACAATTTACTTAGAATCATGTATGTGAAACGTGCTTTTCCGGCTTATTGCCCAAATACCTTAAAGTGTATGAAAATAAATACAAAATGTAAGCCATGGTAATACAATTGTACATTTGAAATAAATTGCGAAGGAGTGTGTTTGTGTATTCGTAAGTGCAAAGTTCGCATCTGTAAAATCGCGTGTTAGAATTCGGTAAATTTCGATATTTCCGTTTTCGCTTATATTTTACTGCCAAAAATAAAAAAATTCATTCCATTTTAGTGCTCACATCAAATATGTCTGGTAGAAAGAAATAAAGTCGTAAAACATAATATCGTTGCATTCCTCGTCCTCATTGCCCCTTTCTGTCCTGTAAATTACATACTAGCTTACGTGACCCCAACGGAAGCCAATAAAAATAAAAATAAAAAAGGTGCTTCAGTTAAATGCTTGCACATGCCAAAGAAATTGTATGAATTATTATAATTACCGCTAATTAAGATCTAGCCAAAGGATAAGCCATAAAAATTAGCAGCGGCGGATGTGAAACGAAAAAGTAGAAAATAAATTGAAGCGAGAAGTGGCAAAGAGCAACAAGCTCAAATTGTGTGAAGTAAAATAGCATAATTGATTAGTGTTGAAAAATTTATGTTATCCTAATTAAATTTTTTCTTGGCCGCATAAAACTTTTATTGTTTGCAATTATTGCACAGTGCCCATAGTGCCCAGTGCCCGGTGCCCGGTGCCCTGTTCTCAGCGCCCTGCGCTCCGCTGAACGTACTAACTTCACAGACTTTGGCGTGAAAAAGCACGTATACTTGCGCCGATAATTACTAAATTATTCACTAGTTCCGCATTTAAAAGAATAAGTAACCACTCGCACATCCTGTTGGAATTTTTACTTATGACCGCTTAGATTATGAAGATATTTTGATAAAAACTTAAAGGTATGTGAACAAAAAATAAATACTTCACGAATAATAATGTTAATATTATGTTAATTGCATGTTTTTTATAATTGACTTGTAACTTTTTCCCATTAATTAAGTCTACTAATTCTAATCACAATATTAATTGCTTATTTATTTAATTTGTAACAACAATGAAATCAATTAAATATTTACATTTAATTGATTAAGAATTGACATTTTTAATCAATTGAAAATTATCTTAAACCTATAAGATGAATTCTTATTCAGAGCAAAATTAAAGCACACATTTACTCAGGTTTGCTCTAAATATGGAATTAGTTATTAACAGTCTACTTGATGCCGTATAAAATAAAAAACTATATGAACACACATTAAGCGCTTTTAAAATGGGTTAAATTTGTAAAAAATTAAAATAGAAAAAATTTTAAATTGAATTTATGTCCCGCCATTTTAATTACATGCCTTCAGTTCCCGTGAAAAAAAACCGAATAAAGTTTAGTTAATGTTCGTGATTACGGCACATAAAATAAGACGTTCTACATTTTGATTAAATCTTCGGTGATATTCCAAACTAGGTTATAAGCCTTCGCGTAAACATACTTTTTTGAATCTCTGCAGCGAACCAAGTGTTGTATTAATTACTGTGGTTATTCGCGGAGGCATTCCATTTTATGGGTTCGTGGCTTTAACTTTGAGATGCACGAAGTGATAAAGTTGAAAACGTTTACAAATTTCATGCATTATTCGTTTAAGATAGTTTTTCCCCGCTGTTCGGTTGGATTACTTAAAGACTGATACGGAAATAAAGACATGGTATATAAAAACTTAATGTTGTGTATATTCAGTTATTTTGGTAGAATAAAACATATTTTTACTCTACTTTAACAATAAAGATAATGTTTAGCACAAAATAAGTTGAAAGCAAATAATTAAAATAAAATATTTTAACTGCTTTCAATTTAGTTATTTTGAAAAATAGATTCTTATTGTTTTATTAATATTTATAAAATTATTGTGATTTCGAGGTTTAGGTTTAGGTTTCGCTTTTGTATTTTAGATGAATTGGTTTCAAAAAAGCTTAAGTTGGCAACACCCACTTAATTTGCATGGTTGTCTAGTTTTTATAAGATTTTCATTGCTTTGGCTTTTATGTACTCTCTTACTATTACCAGCTTCAGGTCCCTATGAAGAGTTATATTGAGGTCCCTACTATTATATTATTGAAGTACACTGATTGAGTATCTTGTGATTACTGATTTTATTTAAAACAATGTTCTGTATTTATACAAAATTATCTTAAGATTAATTTTACATCAAGGTTAAACTAATATGTTATCTGTTATCCCAAATTTTAGTGGACTACATATTTTTAATTACAGGACGGAAGTCCCGGCATTTAGGATTCCTCCTTCTATTGTCTTTACAAATTTATTATCATAATTAGATGCGGATAATTAAATGTTACAATGTTTGCTATATTAATATAATGTATTTTTTACCCTAGTTTTTTCTTAGTTTCATAATTCTAGGAATTTAGGCGACAACAGATTTTAGGCGATATAATAATAAACTATAATAATATAATATAATAACATAATAAAATAATTCATGTTCTTGATTGAACAGAGCTGAATAACTGATGTACCACTGAGCGTTTTCTATTATTCTGAATGCTATACTGTGATGTTTCAGCTTGTGTTCTAAATAAAACATACATTTAAAAAGAGTGACTTTTTATATGTTTTGTATAATAGCGATGTACTATATTTCTCTTAGTAATGTATTGTAAGTAAAATTTGTTATAACGCTTAACTTTACAAACATAAGATTTATGAATACAAAATTTCATTGTTTTGGACACAAGATTAAAGAAAACTTTAAAATATTGTCTTTTTTCTTATCAATAAATTACTCATAGTTATTTACATATGTTAACAAACTAAGATGTGATAAAAAGTTGTTTAATTTTGCTAAAATTCGATATTCGTTAAATTAGATTTCTTCATAGAAACTATTTCTTAATAGAAAGGTTTTTGAAGAATAGTAAATTATAAAAATGACTATACAGTACGCCTTAATTTGCTAAATCTGTCCTACAAAAAACTAAGGTCTTAATAAGCACAGGTCTCTTATTAGGACTCTAAAAATAAAATGCAATAAATGTGACTTGGTTGATAACAATTTTGAAAATATGTATCTTTTTAGTTTTGTATACATAATTTTTAAACAAAATCGCATGACGAAAGATGACTTTATTGAGAAATAGAAAACTTAAAAACTAAAGTTTACATAATTAACATAAATAATGTGCAATTCAAAATGTGTCAACTACTTTATTTACATATAACACATACCTATTGTATTGTTATTATCACTTGAAAGTAAAAAGAAATGTGGTATTCAAGATTTGAATATATAATTTTCCAATTAATTCTTTGTTTTCATAAAAGTAGATCAAATGAGTAAGGAGGTTTAAACTTTGCATCCAAAATCATTTAGAGTTCATATAAAAATGAATTGCCTCATAAAAAACAATTGATTTCTCCAGGAGTTTATTTTGACACTTTTTATTGGCAAACATTCGTTAGGCACATGTCTTGACCACTATTTGAAATTATATATTACAGTATTTAAAGCTAATTAGAAATTTTCTTCGCTCAGATCTGTGAAAAAGTAGCCAGTTATATAGAATTTTTTCTATTCGTTTACAAAAATCTGCGATATTATTAATTTTA
>NC_051846.1:138289586-138344427 GCF_002237135.1 Teleopsis dalmanni | reverse complement strand
ATTTGTATGTTATTTACATACAGAATCTTGTGGATTTATAAGTATGTGATTAATTGTTACGATAAGTTCTATTATAATTTTAACTCAGTAGGGACGACTGGCTAAGTAATACATATGTAGAAGACATAATGTAAATAATATAGTAAAGTAATTTTTAAAAATATCGGAATTACTTAGAATATTTTGCATTATTATTATCATAATTCAGGATGCAAATTACTGTTTTCTCTAAAATGGACTAATAGTATAAGTATGCTAAATACGCTAAGTATGCTGATGAACTGTGCTAGTTAATAACAATTACCATGAAATTATTATGTCTTCTGAGCTGAAACTGCTCATCGCATTAAAAATAGCACAAATGTTTTTGAAAGTAAACCTTAGAGAAATCCAACGAAAACATATAAATAACTATGTATGTTTATATTTATATTGTCTACCATTTATTCCCCACAATTTTCTAATTTTCCAACAATCACCTTCTACGCGAATGACTGAATGTGACCCACATTTAGGAGCAACAATGGTTCATGCATTTTCTAACTGAGATCATTACTTTGGCTCGGTAACCGCGTTGCATTTATTTTCAAAATAAAAACTGTCCGTGAAGCAATTGCATCCCTGCAAAATATAAACTCAGTAATTACTCTCGGCATTATGATGAGGAAGAACGTCATGGAATAGGGGTAGCTGCATGCCGCGCTAAAGCTCTCAATTAATAATGGCAGCAGTCGCACTTATGGGTAATTCCGTGCAATATTAATGATGCTGCGTTCGAAAGGATGCAACTTCCACACAAAAGTGCATCACACAAAGCTCTGCTCATGATTGTTTAATTTAAATATCTTTTTAATGAGTTTCATGTGGTTAAAATCATTAAAAGTCATTCGTTCAAGAACATATTAATTGTTAAATTAATCTTGTACAAATCAAAAAATTTTTATTCTGTATGAAAGCAATACATTGCAAAAATTTGTAAAGCTTAAACTTTAAAAATTTTTTACGTTCTTATCAGAGCAAGTCTAATAGCTTAGACCAAGCACTCAACTATGTCAATACGAAACAAACTTATCTTGTATACACAATCTCTAAGCCCATCTTGACGTATGACATAAATCTGTTAGGTGTGCTAGTGAAGTAAGTATTACGATACTTCAGCGTTTTCATAACAAAATCTGAGAGTTGATACTTAATGCTCAATATTACAATAGAAGTTATGACTTCCATAGTGCGGTCTAGATATTCCAGGCAATGTATCAAAAAAATTTACCAAAGGGTATGATCAATAATCTTCACGTCACGTTATTAATCCAGAGAAGGGCACAAAACCGACAGTTCAAACGCACATCTACACTAGACTTAATGGGAAATTAGAAGCGGCACAAGTTTAGTACTTATCATAAATATTCAATACACTCGTATATGTACATGCATATATATTTCCTTTTAATATTAAGAATCGTTAAATAGAAAAAAAACCTGTTAGATTAGAATAAAATTAGAATAGATTATAAAACGCGGTGGGAACTTGTCACCACGTCACTGCATCCTTTGAAGATTATTGTGACATACCCAATTTAATTTGATAGTCGAGTAGCAGTTAAGAACACCATTATGTCATTTGGAGAGATTTTTTTTTTTTTGAAATCCATTTATTTAATTACAATCTGTTAGGTATGAATGACAATGAGGTATGAATGACCATATAATTATAAATCGTAATAATAATTATTACGATATAAAAAAGAAAGACTCGTATGGACTATGCTCAGTGACATATCCATATATATTTAAAGTAACAGTGCGTGATCTACATTTACATATCTAAAATATCTCTCGATGATTTCGTTCTCAGCCTTGTAAAAGTGTTGGAAGGTGACATCAACCAGCAGGTTTGGGTGCACATATATGCGATGAGCGTAATTTTTTAAAATACTGGCTATTTCTTCCTTGATTGTCCGAACATGTACTTGTTTGTGCAGCTGTTCATTTGTTATATACCAAGGTGCATTTGTGATCATCCGCAATGTTTTAGATTGGAAACGCTGAATAATTGCCAGGCTTGAGTCTGCTGCAGTACCCCATAATTGGGCCCCATAACTCCATATAGGTTTTAGTACAGATTTGTATATGAGCAGCTTATTGTCGAGTGATAGTTTGGAATTTCGAATGAAGAACCAAAATTAGTTTCGCAATTTGAGACCCAAGTGTTTATGTTTATTAAATATGTGTAGCTTTCAGGTTAGTTTACTATCCAGATGTACGCCCAAGTATTTTGTTTTTACAGCTGTTGGTAATTGAGTATTGTTTATTAAAACCGGCGGGCAGATGTGGCCTAATTTTGTTATAAGTGGATAGTTAGTGGGTAAGTACCGAAGTTTGAGCCTGGCGAGACTATCACAGTGACACAAAATATGTTCTGCTGTTTCCTCTTCTTCGCAATAAAGTTTGCAGCTATCGTCTCTAGTAATACCTAGGTGCGATGGATGCTTTTTAACTCCGCAATGCCCAGTGAGAAACTCTGTGACAAGTCGGATGCATAAGTAGCTTTCTAGTTCTGACTTTCGATCAATAGGGCATGGATTACCTGTTAGATCAGTTAGATTTTACTGTATCAAACGAAAATGTTTCTGAACAAAGATAAAACAATTTAGTTCAAAAGTCTTTCAAACAGTTTTTATATAGTAGATTATTTTCAAAATGAAAACAATCCTTAAATCCTGTAACAATGTGAAAAGCATAAATTAATTTTAAAATAAGTAAAATTAATGAGATTAGTGAGAAATGCTTAGTGTCTGTTTACTATAACTCGTTTCTGTTAAGACTTTGGGGATCAATTAGGTATATGAAAATGTGAAAATAAGACAAAAACTTTTAAATAAATATATATAAGTTGTATTAAATAAACTTCGAACTATTTTTGTAATATTAGGTTTATAATCTCGCACTATTTATATGTTAAAGTAATTATTTCTTCGATATAAAAGCTTCGTTTGCTTTAACAGGTGATTAACACGTTCTTGGATTGACGTTTTTGCTGTCGTTACTCACAGTTTTTCAAAAACGTACCTGTGTATTCACTTTTAAACCATATTTTCAGAAAAGAGTACTTCGGAGTAATCCAACAGATTAACTATACATGAGATTAGTACTATATTGGTCACTATACTCCGAAAACGAAACAGATATGGACACATTGGATTTTACGTGATGTACATGTTCCAAAAAAGATAAAAACGTTTTAATCCGTGAGAAAAGGTATGGGTTTTATTTTTTGAGTTCCTGGAATAAGGCAATGTAATAACAGCGCAATATTGTGAGATGCTTTCAAAAAATATTTTATTAAACGATGATAACGCTTCAATTTATTTGTCATAATTGTAACAGTAAACGTCGTTGAATTACTTTACGAATGACTGCCTAGTTCTTTGTGTCCATCAAATTTGTCTTCATCTTACTTTTATTTATTTTTTAAAATTGAGATAATGGCTTGACGAGAAAAAATTTCAATATAATTTGAACGTAATGCATAATACTCAACAACATGAGTATTTTTGAGGGCCTCGAGAAAGTCCATTGTTAATAATTTGCATAGATCATGTTAAGGCGGCAAAATTCTTCTCGATTTTATTACGAAAGTTGGATTTCTTTTATTTGCTTAATGTTATGGTAAATACAGTAAACCCTATATGATATATGTATATAGTTAAATAAAAATATTTTTGTCGTTAGTTCCTTTATCTCTTTATCTATTTTTCATTGAGGAGCATTAAAATTAAAAATTAAAAAGTTTATTGTCCTATTACACAAATGCTATTTATGGGGGTAAAAGTTAAGAATTTATAAATTTGAAAATTTTATAATATCTAATTAAATCTATTCGTGGGCCGACCATATAGCTGTATTCCGCCAAATATTAGTCATGGTCTTTTAGAAACATTTATTGATTTAATGATTCGTACATTACATTGGATTACAAGTGCAAGTTGAATTTGACGGCACTGATAGTTATTAGGAGGTACCTAAACCAGCTAAATAGCTGGCTCAAATATAAATATAAAAGCATTTTTAATATTTTTCAGTAAAACAAATTAATATTATTTTTGTTACTAATATTATTTGAATGAATTTCAAGACGTGAGGGTCTCAAAAATTAATTTAATTTTTCTTGAATTAGTGCTTACGTTTCTTAATAATTTTTATTCTATGATGTACTGACAAAAGTCTTAAGTATCGAAAATTTTGGGAACATCGAAGGGAACAGTTTAGCCTGCTCTGTGTCTGTAGCGGTACCCGTTCATGTTACCATAGAGGCCATTAAGAGAAATACCTACTTCTTCTTTCTTCAACTTGCCAAGAACAGAAGAGAATCACTTAAGTCATGTGTAACTTCCAGGTTAATATGGCCCACCTATAATAAAGTTAGATCCTCGCAACTCATCAAAAGAGATCGTGTGAACACTGTAAGGCTAACTGCAATTCTTTCTGATGATTGGTGTATAGAAACCCACGCAGACAAATTGTGCAATCCTCACTGCAGAAATTGTGGAATCCCGCTGGAAAAAGAAACCATAATACATTTTCTCTGTGAATGCCTGACTTTGGTGTACAGAAGAAATGGGTTTTAAGGAATATACTTCTTTGATAGTTTATTAAACTGTTCATCGGTGAAGACGAGACACCAATTAAATTATCTAAATTCGACGAGATGGATTAAGTTACTTTATAGTAGGTGTTATTGTGAGTAATGTGGTAGCAAAACGGCGAAAAATCATTGGGGTCTAATGGCCTACCACTGCAACCTACCAACCAACTATCGAGAATTAAAAATATTTGGTTTCTGTCTTCTCTTACCAATTTTGGAATAACAAAAGAACAATAAAAATATCCTGAGTTTAATTAAATTTGGTAATAAGTTGTTGAAAATATGATGAATTAATTTTGTTTATTGAGGAAAATAATTTCACATTAATTACCAATCATGAATACTAAAGAAGTTATGCACGTTAAAAATTACAGCAAAAGTTTTACAACCGAGAACCATAGTAAATAGCAAAAATGAGGTTGAGTTTTTAATGTGTTTCTGGCTCAATTCCCAAACACACGACAACCCAACAACCTATTTCGGAGTCTCATTCAATCCAGCTCACTTCCAGCTCCCTTGTCTACTACTCATTTCAGTTGTGCACATACTGTCAACGCAGATTGTTTGTGTATGAACATGTGAACTACGCATCCTTCTCGTCCTTTTCGTCCTTTTTGTTGTAATTGTCGTGCCTGTTGACAGCAGTGTACGGAAATACACGTAAGGAAATCCACGTGTGTCATGTGAATAGCACGGAAACTTGTGCTCCTACGAGTTCTTTTACTTCGCATTTGTTTTTAAGTTTTTTTATTTTACTTTAATTTACTTTATTTCATTTCGTTATGTTTCATTTTTATTTTATTTTGCTTGGTTGATATCATTTCATGTTAATTTTTAATAGGAAGACTTTTCATTGTATTTCCTCCCAAGTGTTCTCCATTCTTATTTTCCACATTACTGCTGCTATTTTTACTTAACATAAATAGTTTTTGTTTTTGTATTCCATTTTTCTTAAAAATTTCACGTCTTCCGCTGCTTCTGCAGTGCAAAATGCATAGGAAAGGCTCTTACGTTTTCGTCTCATTGTCCTCTGAAGGTTTCTCGCTAAAAGCAAATGTTTACGTACGGCGTAGGACTCTCGGTGTTCACCTGCGTTTGTGTGTGTGTGTGTGTGTGTGTGTACAGGTACTCCTACGAGTTGCAACGGTAAACAAAAGGCAAGAAATAACAGTTAACTTCTTCCATTTTGTTTGCAATTTTTAACGAGAAAATTTTATGCTCACAAAGGGAAAAATTTTCCTTGCTGACTTCTTGCCTTTTGTTCTTTTCGTCTATTAATTGTTCAAAATGTTTTAAGGTACTAGTTTTCACGCCACACTCTCCAAAGAAAAAAACCAAGAAATACTTCTTTTTTTAAATTTTATTAAAATAAGCGGAAATACTTGGAATTTCAGTATAATGCAATAGTTATGTGAAGTTCACAAAAGAAAATTGTGAAAAGTTACTACGAAAAATATTTAAGATATGTAGGAGAATTCCTTGTATAATTTCATTGAAGTAGAATTTTGTTCTAATTTTTTAAACAAAAGAATAATATAAATAGTATTAACCAGAAATTTTCATATTTATGTTCCAAACAGAATGAATTAAAAGAATTGGGTTAAAAATACAGGTACTGATCGTAAATACAGGACCTTATCTTTCAAACTTTATGAAAGCCTGTATGACATGTAGATCCATCGTAGGTAAGAATTGGGGATGTACACCAAAGTCGTTGCGATGGATATACACAGCAATAATCAGATCTATGCTCACTTACGGATCAAGAGTCTGGCAAAACTGCACAAACCAGCAATGCGTTATCAACACATTCAACAAGGTACAGCGACTTGGATGTGTAAGTATAACTGAAGCAATGAGAACATGTCCCACGTCATCAATTGAAGTACTCCTGGAATTCACACCTCTTCACATTCATATGCAATCACAGGTTAACAGGGCTGCTCTTAGAGTAATTACAAATATGATGATTGCTTTTTGAAACCAACAGATAAAAAATCTTGATAGAGGCTGCACAATTCCAGAAACCTGAAATGCCAACGGACAGAATGATTGTAAAGTGTAACTTTTAAAACTGAACTTGGCAGCAAAAATTGGAAAAGCTTGTCCAAGACCCAAATAATCAGAGTAGGCTGCACAAATTCCAGAAACTGAAATGCCAACGGACAGAATGATTGTAAAGTGTAACTTTTAAAACTGAACTTGGCAGCAAAAATTGGAAAAGCTTGTCCAAGACCCAAATAATAAAAGTAAACATGATAACATAGTATACAGACGGCTCACTTTCCAATGAAGGAGCTGGACGTCTGGTAGTGTTTATGAACTAAGCAAGAGATACTGGGAAGTACTGGGAAATAACACAATTATCTTTCAAGCGGAAAAATACGCGATAGATAGATGCGCCAGTTTCAACCTTGAACGTAACTACCGGAATCGTAAAATCGCAATACTGACTGACAGCCAGGCAGCTATAATGGCACTCATATCCTACCAGGTATCATCTAAACTGGTATGGAAGTGCATTCACGAGCTGAACATATTCGGCTGGAACAATCAGGTGCATCTAATATGGATTTCGGGACATGCTGGTATCCAAAGCAATGAAATGGCAGACAAACTTGCAAGAAGAGGCGTAGCCTCAAGAATAATAGGCTGAGAACCATTCTGTGGTCCAGGCAAAGGAACTCTATCTATTCTTATAAATGGTACAGAAGAAAAAGAAAGAGAACTCTATTGGAAAAGGATACCAGAACTCTCACAATCTAAAATGCTGTTAGGGACTTACAACCCAAAAAGCTTCAAAGATTGCATAGCACAATCAAAAAACAACCTGCATACTATGTGCTTGAGGAGTGGGGCACTGATGCACAAGCAGAAGAAACATCTAGAAGGGTATTTCATGGATCATAAAGATTCAAGACTAGGAAAGGTAGTCTCTGTACTGTCTTTCATTAAAGAAATCGGACTTAGAGAAACTCTCTAACCTTTCAATCGGAGTAAGGGGCACAATAGATATTTTAGGTCGCAGAGCACAATTCCTTATTTTTAATATTACTTATAGTAATCTTTTAAACTTAGGATCTAAATATTGGGAAGTGATACCTTGGTCTAAAAAATGAAAAACAAAAACAATTTGATTCATTTTGAATATTTACTGCGAAACGGCGAAACGTGGAATAGATCTCCTTGACATTTTAGTTTACGGTAAAAAAAGTCTACACAATTCTAAGATATTCTTGTTTCTAAGCTGATATTAACTAGAAATTTTGAAAAATAATGTTTGGAAACTCTATAGGTACTTATTACATATAGTTATAGTTAACTAAATATTCCAAAAAAAAGATTTCGTCGAACATTCCTCCCATGACAAAATCATGAATACTGCACTGGTAAGATGCAGATTGAAATATTTCGAAGTGCTGTTTCTGACATACGTCGACAGCTTTGATAAAAATTATTTTTCCTCATAGATGCCATAATATAAAGCATGAAATAATAAAAAAGTATCTTGAAATTGTATTTATTTTCTGTTTAAATTAAGTTTTGTTCTTCTTAAAAAGCGTTCTTTAGAATTCGGTGTTGAAAACTGCAGATTCTTGTTTAAATCATTTTCACTCTAATTGCTCAGATTAAAACTAATAACAACCTCTTAGTGTGATCTCAAAATTGGGTACCTTGCAATAAATTTCTTTTGTAGGATCAAGAAAAATGAGTACGATATTGTATTATCATTGGAAAACACAATCTATCACTTAGTGAATTTTGATCTCCTATAAAATCACTTTTCTGTTACGTTAGATTTTGCTATAGCCAGTACATATAGTAAACGTTACACCAGGCGATAATATGTTAGTTTATATGGACGATGATATGGTAATTTGACCAAATATATACCAATATCGCCCATTTTGCTAATTCCGGCTTTGTTGCTGGTTTTGAAGCTTCATATGCCACGACACTTCATTTTCTGTCACTATTAGCACACATTGCACAAAAGGACTTCATCTCGTTGTTTTAACAGTGACTTGGAAACGCAAATTTGGTCTTTTAAACTTATTTCGCTCAGTTCATAAGGCTCTCAGGCATTGAGTTTCTTTTTGTGATTAACGTCGTGCAAATGGGTTTAAGCAGTGTTGTGGTTGATTTTTAGTTTCCAGTAATGTCGTGCTTGTTCACATACTGGTCTTCTAGTGTATTGACCAGTGCAGCGAGCAGACAGTCATCTTTCTTTATAATCTATCATAATCCATCTGAATTTTGAGGACAAAAATCAGTGACACAGTGACGCATAGTTTCGCTACGTACAAGCGCAACAGCAAGAACCTTTTTACACTCCTATTTCTGATTTCTGAATATTATAAATCAGCGTGGTTTTTTACGAAACGTCAGTAACACTAATTTTTGTTTTGCAATTAGTTTTAACATGAAATATCAGCAATGAAGAAAAACACCATTCCCATATATCACTTAGTCTGTCATCTATAAAACGAATTAAAGAATTGAAATTGCAAGTGATAGTTTCAAAGTTAGGACACATCAGATTCAAGTGTACACGTAATGTACGAATACTTTTTACTAAGCTGTGAACCTTCAAAAGCGCAAGCCGGCCAAATTTATTACTTTAACATTCATTTGCTCTACAAGGTTAATATCCTTTAAACTTTGTTTTATTACTCCTTTATACGGTTCCACAGATTACCGTGCGTTTTCGAAGAAAAATCCAAGTTTTTAAATTAATTTAAAAGTTTTAAATTTCAGTAACTGTGATACTTGGCTCGTAAATAAGTCTTCTTTGGAGCTCTTGTGCCAGAGTAATGCCACTCGAACTGCTACAAATCTCATGATTCCTGAGTGTGTTTATCTACCGTAAGTGCAAACATGTGTGCTTTTTTCACATTTCGCAGGATTCCTCCGCCAGGTAAGTGCCATATGCAGTCGCATATAAAATTTTATTACTGCTCACATATGCGACGCGTACAGCCACCATTTTTATGTGCACGAAATTGCGTATAAATGGTGCAAATGTTGACACGGTGTCGCACTTTCAAATGGCAACAAACTTTAACGCTTAAAGTTGTCTCCAGGTGATGCATCCACTCATTTCTCATCTATCCTGGCTGCACTTTATTCATTGTTAGTTTTAAAAAATGTGCTTTATGGCAGCGTAACTGTCGTAAATGTTGGGAAATTATTTGTGCGGAATTGAAAAAAATGTTTTCGTGTCCTTAAAATTGATGTCATTACTCATACGCAACGTTGGCGGACGCAGAGTTCTGAAATGCTGTGTGCTTTCAGAATGCTTTAAGAATTTCTAGATAAAAACATTCTACAAATATTTGCAAAATATATTAGATATTTCTTGAATGTATATATTATGTTTCTTCCTTGAGAGCTGAGGCGAAACAGTCATTGTTGGGTTGCTGTCTGCTCCTTGCTTTGTGACTGAGAAAAAACAAGTGGACACAGCAAACGTGTTAAAGTATTCCTTCGTTCGCTGACAGAAGTGTGACTGAAGGCAAGTTCTCGTATTTTTATGTCAAGTCTGGATAAATTTTTTTCTTTTTAATAAAGATTAAATTGTATAAGACATTTGTCATGACCAGTTTATTAAAATCGACAATTGGCATTATGACTTTTTAAACAATTGCTAGAGGTATGTGGATAAATATTTTAGATTTTATTTTTTTATACATAATACTTTTCATTATTTAATTATATTAAATAATAGTTGATCCTTTAAAATAAAAGCGATTCTAAATTGGTTTAATATGTATTAGTGGTGAACTTCATGAATCTTTCCAGTAACTTCTTACGACTGTATGCTAATTATCGTACTATTTATTATTGTAGACATATAGACAATGTTTTAATTTTTATATATTTAATAAAATTTTTGGTATATACATAAATAAATTCACTAAGCTATAATAAAGTTTCATATGGCAAAAAAGTTCAAAAAACTGAGCAAACCAAGTAGTTTTCATTTTATAAAAAATACTTCTATATTCACAATAGATTCAGAAATTCCGCACAAAGGGAGCCAATCTGAAGTAGGGAAATTTAAAAAAAAAGGAAAAAATAAGATATCAATTTTAGTAATTGCTTTGGAGAGTATACCCATGTATTGCAAGTATTCTTTTTCTTTGTGAGGCAAGATCTCGACTGAATAGTAATCCCGTTCACACTATATTGATTGCTTCCTACAATAAATACAGCTCAAATATGAATTGGTTGAATTGAATTGGACAATTTTATGTGTAATTTGATATAACAAAAAATTGACGTTAAAATTAAAGCTTAAATTTGGCAGTATTTTAATATAAGTTTTGTACAATTCTGAATTATTAATTTAAATATGTATTTGAATTAATTATTTGATATTACTTGGTACAAATGGAGTACTCACGTATTCTATTCCTACTCGCTTACTATTCACTTATTCGCATTTTTTTAAAATAACAGGATCATATATATGTCCTGATTGAGTATGAAAATCGTGCTCAAAAACCTGTTTGCGTCTCTTATTTGTTTCTCACTAAGATCACAACAAAAATTACTTCCTTTTCTTCTTCTTGCTTCTTAACTGAGTATCAGACTAATTGTTAGGATCACAAAGTTTTGTTATGACAGATTATTACTAATACATTTATTGATATTAAGATTATTAAAACTATGTGGGTATCTATTTCATAACTATGCAGGCATTCTTGATTCGTAGGATATGTTGTTTCCCAATAGTTTTCGTTTCCGTGATCTACTTAATATTCAATAGAAATAAATAACAGGATCGCGATAACATCGAACATTTTTTAGGGTTCCCACATAATATAAAAAACACTTAAATTATATATAAATATAAATATTTTTATGTTAATTTTAATTAATTGTTTGTGAATAAGCATAAAAAATGGATTACATTAACTTTTCACTTCAAATGATTTTTGATAGCAAAAAATATTTTGCAATATTACAAATGGATATTCAATGTAAATTATTGACAATTGAAGTCAAATATACAAATATATACCACAAAATATATTTATAACGATGTGCATTTCAATCCTAAATATTTTATACGAATATAAAAAATTAATATTTTTGTAAAAGTTATCACTAAACTGCACCGCGTCGAAGTACAATAAATTGGTTATTTAAATCTGGGTTTATATTTTATATCGTATGTAGTATAGATAAGGCCACATGTAGATCTATGCAATTTTTAGATGTAATAAACGTTAATGGAAATATTATTTTTGAATATTGTATAATAAAATGCAAATAATTGACATTTTAATTTTTGTGGATGGTGTAATTATTTTAATCTTTTCAACCAATTCAATTTTAATTATTTCATTTAATTTATACTGAAAATTATACTCGTAATGAATTTAATTATATTCTAATAAAGTGCTGACCTACATACGAGTATATCCTATAAAGCGAAATAATGAAGTTGGATTTCGAAATTTTTTGGAATAATAATCAATTTCGCATATGCGATGTTAATTTGGAATAGTATTCTTGCATTTTCATGGTAGACTGATTACGCTAAATTTAAATATTCCACAATAATCTACAATTATTATTTTCTGTGAAATATTAATAATCATTTCAGCATAAATTATGTCAAACTTTCGAATTTTGATCAAAATTGTTGCATAAACAAAGTATTAAAATCATATTTTTTCAGTAATTTAGTTATTTTTTAATTAACTTATTATATAGTTACTAATCTAAAAAGTTAAAAATCAATAGAAATGCCTAATTATTCAAAAGCAGTTTTTATATGACGGCACTTAATTCAGTAAGTACTCTAGGATACTTAACAAATGCATTCATGGCACTTTGAAGGCATAAGCTAAAAACAATCTATTTAATCAATATCAAGAGAATAGATTTAGAATAAAATAAGAAGTCCGTATTCTATGTTTAATAACACAACCAAGTTAACAGAAAGCATTACTATAAATCAAACAAATTAAATCTTTCAACAATAGAAGAGCGGTAAACTCATTCTTAAATTACATTAAATATATTAATATTTTCACGAATTTGCCTTTTGCAATTCGATCTTGAATTTCTCGTTCGTCTCACTGGATTCTCAATAACTAAATAAATGCCAAAAAAATACTACGTTAGCTTAATTGTTAATAACTGAATAATCTTTATTTGCTCTCACGCTGTTGTCTGACGTACAAAATAACTCAAGCACAAACTCGAGTCTCCAAACTCACACTACCCAACTAAACTATTTTTTTCTGAAAGAAATATCTGACGTTAGTAGTTGTTGTTCCTGTCAGTTTTGCCGTGTTGCTACGACTTGATATTTCCCAAACTAAATCGTCACAATATCATACAAATAAAAGAAGCATTTAAAATGGACTTTAAATATAGTTTTTTTAAAGTAGGTGAGAATTATTTATTTTATTGGCGACCAGCACATTTAATGTCATTCCTTTTGCCTTGTTCAAGCACGTAGAATGGAAATGGTGTACGTTTTGTATATATAAATTTCAAAGGTAATTAGTCTCGGTTTTTGAAATTGAAAAACTAAAATTAGATCAAATATTTGATCAGAATTGCGTAACTATATTTCAGTGTTGTCATAAAAACTAAACAATCACTGAGTACTGAATCAAGATTCAGTCAGATAGGTTTAAATTTTCTCATGCGCTTCTTTTGAACTTATCAATGAGTTGCTTTCAGGATATGTACTTATAAGTCTTTGTAATAAAAAAAGCATTTCCATTATTTAAGGAAGTATATTATTATATTAAGGAAGTAAGATTAAAACAAAAAGTACTGCGAAAGTAAATTGTGAATCAGATTTTCTTTAAAAAACTGAAAGAAACTTGTTTGAAGGCGATTTAATCTACATCTGAGTCAAGACCGGTTATGTTCTTATATCAATCTTATTTAAACATAAGGTTATGCATATGTGCATAATAAAAATGAATGGTTTTTTGTTGGCAAATGCATCACTATAAAACGATTGGATTGATTTGGCTCTTTTTTTTTTGAAAAAGGTTGGTTATTGTTTGGAAAAGGTTGTGTTATGGGAAGATAAATTGGAAGAATAAATGTAAAAGTAAAATATCTGGAAATATTGAAAGTACTTTCTTCTACGGAAAGTTCATGGTATTTAAATACATGCAAAAGTTTTTTGCAATTGCTTGCAATCTTTTAATACCTATGTTAAACCCAACGAAACAAAAAAGAAAAAAAACAGCTGTTTTGACTTCTCTTGCTTCTCATGTAAATGTGGTATGCTCCGTGCACCTTGCAATATCTTTTCAAGTCAGACTGAATACCCCTATTATATTTATGATGCGTACTCTCTATTATTACAAACATATTTCAGATTAAAATTTCTCCTAAAGTGGCTTACTGATCTGCGGAACATAATAACATTTTGATTAAGTTTCAATATTTATGGTATCCACTCTATAAAAGATTTATTAAAATTAAATTTCTCTGAACTGCTGAATTAATGAGCATGATATTTATGATACGTTATCTCTGAATAAGCTATCCATTATAGACCATGACATTTTTATTTCGTCGTATTATATTTGTAAATATACGAATAATTTAAAACAAATATTAGACTAGAATATTTGCATAACGTTATTTCCAAAAAGTGTCGATTATGAAGACTAAGAAGGAAGATTTGTGTTAGAATTTGAGAAAATAGGTTTCCACGTTAATTCTAATTCATTAAACTGTTGTTTTTTTGTTTGCAATTTATTTGAAATCTATTATTTTACGACAATAACCAAATTTAATTAATACTTATATTACATAACAGAAACAAAGAAACAATTAACTTTCAGCGAAAATAAACTGTTGCATACTTAGCATTTAAGGTCTGATCACTATCCTATCACTAACTTATGATACATATAAGTTAAAATCAATTCTGTAATACAAATCTTAGCTTATACCTATCGATTATCTCATAAAACTGTAATTGAAAATTTTGTTCATTAATAAACAACAGAAATAGTTGAAACTCTATATAAGAATAACACAAATCAAAACTTTGGGTTTAGGTGCTAACATGCTGACCCATGGTTCAAATTTAACAGGATTCAGTTCCTCACAGTTGCGGTCGAAACATTATATGTGACCAATAGTTGTTTCCTAAGACTACTGATGATGTATATTTGACGATATCAATCCAAGGAGTCACTTCATTAAAAATGAAAAACTTCTAGGATTTGAAAATATTTTGACTACGAGTACTACACCGTTCTTCTATTAGATTTGGATTTGGATTTGGATATGGATTTTTTGTCGTAGAATATAAAAATCATAACGAACAAAGTTGAACGTTGTAACATTTTATTAATTTTGCTTTATTTTATCTATAAATTTCAATTTTATTAATGGGTAAAAAATACTATTCCAAAATTCGAAGGAAATTATGTTTCCTTTCTACATTATAGAAAAACTCAAAGTTGAAATAAAAAATCCATGCGCACTGCTAACCCATATTCCCTATTTCATATTACGAACTTCCTTTTTCGCAATTCTGTGGCAACTCGCTGCAGTTTTCTTAACCGTTTCATAGAATTTATGTGTCATAAAATAATTTTCGACAAAAGTGGTATTAAAAGTTTTGCTTCCATGTGATTACGTTTGGTGCAGGAGGCGTAAATCCATGAAAATAAAGTTCGCTACTAGTTTTGTAATCACGGCGATTCGGAAGAAGAAGTCAGGAAGGTGGTGTGGAGTTGTCAAATAAATTAACTGCTGCACACCACAGTAAATTTTGCCTACGAGTGGTGATAGCAAAAAGCAAAAATGATTATATATTGTGACAGAAATAAATTCAACCATTAAATTGAATTTTAATACACGAAAAACTCTTGTTTCGAAGGTTGAAATATATGTAAGTTACTTTGTTCTATTGGAAGAAAGGCGAGTAAAAATGCACTGCTGGAAGAGCGATGTCGATTGAGTGTTGGAATAGTTGTTCTAATAAAGTTTTTGTTGATTTTGCAAACTCGCTTTTTGACTGCATAAAAGACTGAACAGCAACGAAAAGGTTATCATGGCTACAAAGTCTTCGTCTACAGAATTATTTTGTACCAAAGTGGGCGTGAAGCCAGAAAGACATCTTCAAAGTTCCAAAAGTCCAAAGTAAATTGTTTTCGGTGCTTCTGCGGTGTTAAATGTTGAACTGCTGGTGCAACAATTTTATTGTTAGGTATCGATTCATCGTTATAAATATTTCACGGCAAGCCTGAGTAAAATTTTATTACTATTTTTATTTCGTTAATGATGTAAAATGTTTCGAAATGCAATTCAATTGCTCTCGAAAATAAAAAATTTTAAATTGACTTGTTTTCCTCGGAAGCTATTTTAATTGAGTTTCAATAAAGTCAGCAAAGTTATGGCAAAGTTTCATTAGCCCTGAAGCTTATGTTTTTGCCATGAAACTTTTCTCGTACAATATTTTCAACATTTCACAGTTCCATCAGCAGTCAATTTTGTCTTCTTAACTGCCAAACTTTTCCTCAAGTAAGTTTCGCTGTTGTTGGTTGTTCTGTAATTTTTTCAAAAACTGAAATGAAAAGTATAAAATATAAAAATACTTGCCCCACATTAGTACGTTCTGGTATGTTATAAATTCGCATATAATTGATATATGCAAAAAATGTGAAAACTTATATGTTTTTTAAAGACAGACCTATCAAGTCTAACATTTTCTTAATCTGTTGATTGCTAAATGTGGGTAAATCATTGCACTGTGTGAATATGCTGTTACATTAATTTTGGACTTTTTTCGCCTAGTTCTAGAACTCTGACAATAAAGGGTTAAAGTTCAAAAATTATGTTTTTAAAGGTTAATAAAGAGTCTTTGTTTTAGCAATTACGAATTATATGCCTTCAGGAAATTTGCAACAAAGAAATAGATAAACGGTCTCGCCTGACACAGTCTTTTCCGAAAATTTCAACCTGAAATCGTAACCTTTCCTGCAAATTAAACAATTTTTGCTTTCTTTAAAACGTGCAATATTTCGAGCGATCTTATAATGGTCTGTCTATGTCTCATTTACAATTGAAAATCGATTTTGCATTGGTTTATAATGTATTTTACTGAAAGATTTGCACACAATTTTAAATTTATTTTTGGACAAATACATCACATCACAAGCATCACATATGCAGTTGGTGGAACACGATTCCAGATTTGTTAAGCTACATTTGCTGAAAAGTAGGATTTTTCATGGTTTACATTTTTTATAGCATACATCAGGTACAGAGATTACTACCGATTTCGATTAAAATTTTATGCTGCTAGAATAGCAGATATGATGATAGAATCTTTTAATCTAGTTCGAATAATTTTGCTTTTACAATTTCTGATGAATGAACTGGTAAGTTTGTCTAAGTGAAATAACATTTTATTTTCTGTAAATATGAAAAATAATATTGTCCTGTTAATGGTTTACCGTTTTTAATATATTTGATCAAAATTTGTTTCCGAAGTAGGGTGATGTATCTATGTCTCATCTACTACAATAAATCGACACTGAAAGTTTTAAGATTTTTCCAAAAATTGCTTAGAAATCATAACATGAATATATATGTGATTCACGGTAAATAACCTCGGAATCTATCCTACTGATAACTTTCTAAATTACAAGTGTTTTTACAAGGTGTTAGGAAAATATTTCCTTTAGATCATGAATTTAATCTACTTCATTCAGACTTAAATTAAACAAAAAAAAATTAAATGTCGTGGACACTTTTTTGAATGTAATGACATCCAAACAGTTGATAGTAAATAAATCAATTGACATCATCTTTTTATTAGGTAAGATTTGGCAATTCACCTTAAGTCTGAGCAATTAATTTATAATAGTTTATATATGGATCCAAAATTGCACTACAAAAGTGTGTTAAAATGGTTTCCATTTCATTGTCGTTTTCTGTACCTTGAAATATATAAATTGCAAATAAAACACCTCAAGTCCTTAGGATAATTTTCCATTAGTCGTAACTAAGTTTGCAGTTGATTTGCAATTTGTGCCAAGGCATTAAGTATTTGAAGTGACAACTCCGACCTGATAAAAATTTTTTATTTGCTTGCATATGAAGTTAACCGAAGTTAGCATGAAGCAAACTATGGTAACTTTTGACTTGGAATGAAAAACGAAAAAACGAGGTATCTGAAAAGTTCACGTTTTCATGTGTTAACTGCGATAAACAAAAGGTTTCTACTGTTACCGCAGAGAGAACTTCCTGCAAATTATAAAAGTTCTGATTGGGAATTTTAGCACGAATCATAACATTAAAGTACAAAACTTACGACTCTTTTGCGACTTCGTGTTTGGAACTTAATAAAATAATAGTTTCTGTTGTTTGCGTTGTAATTTTATCTAATCGCACAGCTAAAATAACAAAAATGTTGTAATGGAATATGTGAGCGATATTGTATTTCGGTAAATTGGATTTTCATGTGAATTTTAATTTCCATGGAAAATTGAAAAGTCATCAAAAAATGTATGGAGGTTACCACGTTTAAGTAAGCTCAGAACGTGGCTAGGAAGACATACTATAACAATCAAATTATAGGACTTTTAAAAAAGGCTTAGCCCAATTTACGTTCCTTCCTATATAAATATTAAATCTATCAAATAGATCAAGTAAAATGTATTTAACATTTGATATATATTTACTTTTAAAATCAATGTTTTAGGTGATCCGGTGCGCTGATCATGATTTAAAGGAACAGTGGAACGTGAACTAAATGTTGCGAACTATTCGATTTAAATTGATAACCGAGACTCTAGAACGCATAAATGCGGAAAGAATTACATGCACACCACTAAACTATTTTTAAATTATGGATCAAAACTCAGATGAAATAAATTCTAATGATGGTATACAAAATTGTAGAGATTCCCTTCCAATACATGTTGCATCTGCTTATTTGTGAGTTTGAATCTTATGCAAGGGAAACATTTGATTGACATACAGGCAGGAACCATTATCTTTCCATGGAATGTGCGAACTTTACCTATATGCAGCTAGCAAGTCGAATAACAAAAATATTTTTTATGTATTTAATTTTTCCAGGCTTCAGACCAATTTTTTAATAATTATATTTTTATATAAGAACTTATTTTATATAAAAAACAAATTTAAGATTAAATATCACAGTTAACTTTTATATATGTTTATACATTGTGACCGAAAGGTTTTCGGAGGTTCTCATTTAAAATTCGCGCGCTGTATATTTTTCGATATTTTAAGTTTATGTAGTTTGGCAGCACTGTCCTTAATTACTATGCCAAAAATGAGCGCGAATCTGTCGGACAGTTCGTTTACGGCAGCTGTTGAAACCAGTTCACCTCAGTAGTGCGTTGCGAAAAAAACAATGGAAAAAAATATTGAACAAAGAGTTTGCATCAAATTTTGTTTTTCGAACGAAATTTCGTGTGCAGAATCGTTGCGAATGCTACAAAAGGCTTATGGGGAATCAGTTTTATCGAAAACTCAAGTTTATGAGTGGTACAAAGCCTTTCAGGACTGTCGTACGACCGTCGAAGACATGCCGCGTTCTGGACGACCTTCGACCTCTACCACCGACGAAAACATTGAAAAGGCAAAGGAAATCGTGTTCAAAAATCCTCATGTGAGTGTTAGAGAGATAGCACGAGAGCTAGGCATCGGTCGTGAGATGGCTCGTTTGATTTTGGTGGACAATTTGTGTATGCGACGTGTCAACGCCCGGCTTGTTCCGATTCACCTCAATTTGTTCAACATTATCAACGATTTTAAGGCCAAACATTCAATAAATACCATCGAACAGCCACCGTATTCACCTGATCTTGCACCGTGTGACTTTTTCCTGTTTCCCAACCTCAAATTACCACTCAGAGGAACGCGTTTTGAATCCATAGAAGACGTAAAACAGAATTCGCAGAGGGAACTCAAAGCCATACCGGAAAGCGCCTATAAAAAATGTTTTGATGATTGGAAGAAACGTTGGCATTTGTGTATCGCTTCTAATGGAGCATATATTTTGAAGGAGATAAAATAAATATTGATGAAGATTAAGAATTTTGCGTTTTATTTATTTATGACCGGAAACTTTTCGGTCACAATGTATAACAGATATTTCAGTCTACTTCGAATATCTTCAGTGTTATTCAATAATATTGAAAAAAATATTTCAATATAAGTGCTGAGGTCGATACCAATATAAACATGGAAATAGTTTTTAATAAAGAAAGACATCTAAATCGTGCAGGTATTTAGGGAATAGTTGAATATACGATTTTGACGAAAATAATGCATTGACTTACTCCTGCTAGACAGACAAATCTAACATTTTATATGACCTTAAATTTCTTTACATCATACATCATTATTAAAGCACAATATATTATATAAAAGTTCAACTTGAACGTAGGTCATCAACGAATTCTTCCCCAGTTATGTCTTTTACAAATAATCATGTTTATTGCTAAATCTTCTCTGGGCTGTTTTTCACGACGGAGCATCATAATGTAGGCACTAATCGTAACTGTTACTTATATATGAAAGTTGGCTACTAGTATAACAGTTTAAAAAAGCATTTCTATTAGTCGATATGAGTGGAGGAAACAAGTTTTTTATGTATAATATATGATATAAAATCAATTCAGAGGTCTTTCGCAGTTTTTTTCGACTCAGTGCGCAATCTATTTCTGCTTTCAATATTATTATTATGATTTTCAAAAATTCAATTCAGTGATATATGGTATACACAATTATGAAATGACATTCTTTAGGAAGCTTACTATTTTTCTTAAACTCTGATTGCACGTGCATATGAATTGAAATTTAAATTAAAATTGACTTTCCGGTGCTTCCCAGATATTTCTGAGCAAGAGACAAAGCACCTAATGTGAAGATAAAATCTGAAAGTTTCACGAGTGAAAAATCAAATATTTGAAAGAAATATAACATTTTTATGTCAGGACTTGTTATGCCTCGCAACAGTTCAATAATCTTTTCGTTTTGTTGGCTTTTTGTATTTCTAAAACATCTAAAGTAAAAATTATTTCCCAGCTGACGCTAATGCGACAGTTGAAATTGTACAACATCCGAAGCAATTGCGAAAATAATACAAACAGCAAAATTCCCATACTACCATTCATTCTCAGAGATACTCGCACATAAGGACGAGGACGAGTATTAATGTAAACAAATACGTAATAAATAAAAATCTGTTACCTTAAAGCTCATTCTGCCATTTGGGAACTGTATGTACCTCAGCATGTATTCCATCCATGTAAACGAAGATGGTGTCTACTGACAGTATGGTAGGGTAAACATCGCCCTGCTGCTGGTAAGTATACCGGATTAGTGAATTTATTTTCTCTCTTATTTTGGAGGTATTTGCAATAAACATTTTTATTTATTTCAAGTCTTCAATGCGCTTTGACAGTTTTGATCAATTTTTTCTGCATTTTATTTACAACGTTTAGTACGATTTTGAAAGGATATTTCAATATAAAATTATTGTTCTTATCAGTTTGTGTCAATAATTCTTAATAAATTTGGCTGTACTATGAATTAGAGATTTTCTTGGGGGAAACAGTGACAGAAACCATTTGCACAAAACAGATAAGGATAAGTGAAATTGATTGAACTCAAGCAGGAACATGAAAAATGATGAATTAAGTGCTCTGGAATTACAAGAATAATTGATGTAAAACGTAGCGGCAGTTTTTTAGAGTACCATTGAAAATTATAGTGTACCTATTTCTTAAACCAAACGAAAGAGCTGGATACTTAATGGATGCGGATAATGGAACGAAACTACTTTGACAACTGCATTTTCTACAAGTAGGTTTGAAATGATTCTAATTCTAGAGTAAAATTTTTGCATGTGGTTGTATGATAATAATAAGTGCACTTAGAAATTTCATTAGAGATTATACATATTATCAAAAGAATATTCAATTTTAATTATAATATTTCAAAAAAAATAAAAATCAAACCCACTAAGTTAATTCTACCAAAGTTTCGTCCCTTCATTTCGCAACAATAAAAGGACGAAGTTAAGACTGTTGACTTAAAACAAGAACTTTTGTTTGGCTTGAAATTAGGCCAGAAACTAAAAAACATGTCACAAGGAAGTTGTTTTTTCACAACAAACTGCAAAAGTTCTGTCACAACAGTTTAACATAAATTTTAATAAAGAGGTTTTCTCGAAATTTTAATGATATATTTTATGGAGAAAAGTGCAATGCATTCATTAAATATAAATTTCTTTTAAAATTCCCAATTCATTTTATTCCAAATTTATTTTATCTTCTTTAAAATGTGCTTCTTCTGAAGCGATACACATATGCCAACGCTTCACCCAATCTTCCATACACTTTTCGTAGACCCGTGAAGGTATGGCTTTTAGTTCCTTCAGCGAATTGTCTTTTACCGATTCAATCGATTTAAAACGCTTACCACGAAGGGGCAATTTGAGTTTCGGAACAGGAAAAAGAGGCACGGATCTGGCGAACATGGTGCCTGAGCAATGACAGTGGTGCTGTGTTTGGTCAAAAAAGCGCGTACAATAAGAATTTTCCATAGTAAAAATTGCTAAATGCACTTGAGGTAGTTTCACATTAACAGCTGCTGTAAACAAACAAATTGACAGATGGCGCTCAAATTTGTACCATATGTTAAGAAAGGGTGTACCAACATAACAAAAAAAATTTAGATCTATTACTTAAGGATATTACTTAAATCCGGTTACTTTTTGAGCAGAAGGTATGGAGATTATACACTTCGATTCGGTTTATAGATTTCATTTAACTTAGAATATCTTCGTTTAAAAAAAATTATAAAAAAATACCTAAAAATCTTCGAAGGACGAAGTTTATTTTGGATAAAGAATTTGTTGGTACAAGACGCAGTTAAGAAATTATGATTAAATGGAATTAAATGATAACTACGGGAATGTAAATTATTTTTAAAATATGTTTGGCACTCATAGCGAAATAGTGTCAAAAAAAAACTTCAATGTTTTTCATTTAAAAAATTAGAAATGAAAGGTGTTGATTTTAATTATTTAAAAAACCCAAAATTATATTAATTTTGTACTATTAAGGTTAGGTAGTCGGTAATTCGGGCAAAGCGCTTATATAAAAATATTTCCAAACTGTAAATTGTCCAAACTGGTGAACCGTGTTTGGACATAAATGTATATATTTCATATTTTATATAAAAATTGTTTATAGTGTTTTAATCTTGAATATTAAATAGAATTTGTATTAAATGTCTTAAAGTTAATATTTTTTAATAATATTTTCTGTTTCACGCGAAAGTATCTGAAGGTTTTCATCTTTAGTATATTTTTTTTTTATTTTACTGTAATTTTCTGCTATTTTATTTATAAAATTGCATTAAGAAATTTTCTGCTAAAAAATGTGAAAATTTATGCTTGACTTACAATCAAAATGAACAAACTGAATTATGTGCAAAAGCATTGTTATCTCATTCCAGGGCAGTTATTTCATTTGGATTAATTCGAAGGGACTTGAAAAGGAGCAACTTAAGGAATTTGCACAAGTACAATGCATTCGAAAATGAATTTTTATATTTACTTTGACAGCAGTACGCAGTTTAACACTTTCTAAGCACTTTAAGTATTTTCAAGTATCGACAATGGATGTTTTTTAAACTAAAAAAATTATATTTTTTGTGGAAATATTTCATGTAAACCGAGAACTAAAATAAAGAAAGATACGACTGAAGACGAGGTTACTCATTGCTCTCTAAAAAGTCGGCTATTATTTTGAATATGTTTTTGTAATTATTTTTATATTGCCATTTCTCTCATTTTTATTAAAAATGTTTTTAATCGAAGAAAAGTTGTTTGTGTAATTTCTTAGAATTGCTTCGCATGTTGCTTATCCCAGCTTACTTATAATTAGAACATCAGAACAAGAATCTGAGTAAAATCTGCAACATTGTGACATCTACTACAGCTGCCAAGCAACAAAGCACGAATTTGAGAAATGTGGTTTCAGTATTCTCAGTAATAAACGAAAGCCTTGCTAAAATCCGTATTAAAAAAAAATTTTTTACATCAGCCTAATTTGTAAACATGCCTTGACGGAAGATAAAGATGACGATATCAAGGAAACTTTTTGTGAACCGCTTGAACAACCATATGAACGCTGTCCCCATCATGACATCAAGATCATTGTGGGAGACTTTAACGGAAAGGTAACTTTGCTGCTACTGTCGGTAAGGTCAGTAGAAGAAGGTTGATTGATTTTACAGCGGCAACCAAAGCATGTTTAACATTTGAATGAATTACTTATCAAAGCTACTAAATGGCAGTAGTAGTAATGTGACTGAAAACGAAGATGATCCTGAATTTGTAATCGTTGACAATGAAATTATGTTCACTCATAATGATGTTAAAATAGCTACAAGGCGACTCAAAAACCACAAATCCGATGGTTTAACGGCTGAGCCGTTTAAAGCTAGTGGCGAAAAGCTGGTAAAATGCATACTACAGCTAATTTTGCAACACATGGTCGGATGAGTGCATGCCCAACGATTGAAATTTAAGTATGCTCTTCCCAATCTACAAAAAAGGTCGTGATAGTGATATCAGTTTTTTAAATATCGTATATAAGATTCTGTCAAATATACTATGTTAACTATTATAGACAATCGGCAACCAACTGATTGGATTTTACTAGTGTGGCTTCAGACCTGGTAAATCTACTACAAGCCAGACATTTACAGTGATTTGACGCACGAATATGTAAAATGACGTTGAGTAACACCACCAGCTCCGTTAGAATCGGGAAGAACCTCTCACAATCGTTTGATACCAAACGACGTTTCAGACAGGGCTACTTCTTGTCGTGTGACTACTTTAATCTAATGTTGGAAACGATAGTTCGAGCAGCAGATTTAAACCGTGTTAGCACAATATTCTAGAAAAGTGTAATGCTGCTTGCGCATGACGATAATATTGATAGTGATAGCCTAAACACCCGTGCCGTTCGTGCGTCTTTTTCCAACTTAGAAAAACAAGCAAAGCAAATGGATCTGGTGCTAAATGAAGACAATACAAAGTACTTTCTGTCAACAAATAAATCTCCCGAGCATCTTGGGCCCTACGTCACTGTTAACAATTATAAGTTCGAAGTTGTGAAAGACTTTGTTTATTTAGGAACCAGCTTAAACACCAAAAATGACGTCAGCCTAGAGATTCAACGAAGAATTACTCTTGCCAACAAATGTTACTTCGGGCTAAGTAAGCAATTGAGAAATAAAGCCCTATCTCGACAAACAGAAATCATGTTCTATAAGTTTCTTATCATGCCTGTCCTGCTGTATGGTGCAGAAGCTTGGAGAATTATCAACAGTGATGAAAAGGCTTTAGGATCATTTAAGGTTAAAATTCTTCGGAAGATCAATATTCAATTGTGGTAGATAGAACGAAGCTGTATAAGATATACTGCGAATTGAGATAGTTCAGCACATAAAAATTCAGCGTCTTCAATGACTTGGTCATATCATGGTAATTTAAGAAAGTGTTCCAGCGAGAAGGGTGTTTGATTCGGTACCCACAGGTGGAAAACGCTGAAGAGGACGTCCGTTTCTTCAGTGAATGTACCAGGTGAATAACGATTTCGAATTTCGAAAACAGAAAAAAATTCTCTTTATTTAAATAATTATAATATATATTGCATATTTCAAAAATATATAAAACTGTAAAAAATCTCTACAGAATATTTATCTCTAAGATAAAAAATGCTCTTTCGTCAACAATTTTAAATCATTCTATGACCGTTCTATATAATATATAGTCCATGTTGTTGAGTATGGAAGAGTATATGTGCAAATAAAGTTTTTCCTTTTTTTACAAGCCCAACATTAAACATTAGCATTTAATTATATTTTTTTAAAAACAAGAAAAAACAAGAATTTTAGAGGGACAGACGAGAGCCCGAGAGAGAAAGAGAGAGCGAGAAATAACAGTGCACAGCGGGGCGCGTACGATGACATTATGAAATAAAAATTCATCGACTTATATTATTTTTTTTATGATAAAAGGATATTTTTAGTATTATGACTAAATCGTATTATTTTATGTACTACAATTTATTGTTTTGATGACGTTTGATTATTAATTGATCGATTGTTCAAGTAATGAACCTTTTTAAAATTATTTTTTTAAAAATATTTTTTATTTAGACCAATGTTTCGACTATATGCTATTGTCATCTTTTGGCTATTCTATAATTGAATATAAACTACAATGTAATAAGTATAATTATTTCAATTTACTTTTATAAAATTTAATAGTACACAATATACAATTTAAAATATTACCCAACTTTTAAACTTTCTTTAGAAGCATTCTTTGGTGATTTGAAAATTGGATTTTCTTAGTAATTTTTTAATTCTTTCAAAAGAAATACTGAAAGCTTTTTCTAATTAAAATCATCTTAGTGATTAGCACTAGAAGCTGAAATATAGAAACATGTTTCAAAAAGTAATAAGAGCTACAACTCCGTTAAGAGGGAGTAGTGGTAAAAAGAATAACTTTTTTATAAGCTTCTTGGTTTTTTGCTGCTATTTCTTCCTTGATCCTATCTGCAATTAATGCGAATTTTGTTTTGTGACATTTTTAAACAAAAATTTTACCACAAATTATACAAAGTTGGCAAAAAACTTTCCAAGTAACAAACTGGCATACCTTTTTTGTCTTCCCTAAAGTTCTTCTGCAGAACAAACCGAAAATGTGTTTGTTAATGTCAGCATTTACTTCATATCCCGGAGCAGAGGTCAGTGCATACAGGGCATTTATGAAAATTATAAGCAAAACAATAGACAAACCTCACAAAACTTTACTGAAAACTAAAGAACATCAAAAACAGGCAATTTTCTACTGAATTTCTTGATTTCTTTAAGCTCCTTATGGCTGATAACCCAAATGGCTTTAGGGTATGGATTGGATTAAGTTTGATAAAATATTTAATTTATAATAAAATATGTTGTAGGGAGCAGACGTCAGGTTCTCAACTAATTTTAGTTTGTTGTTGTTATTTTAAATTGTTAAATGATGCAGAAGTCTAGAATTTTCAAATCATTTTATGTGATAAACTTTCACTGGCGAAATGGTTGAGAACCCTATATCATAACAAATTGTCCTTTTTGTTTTTCTTTTAGATATGATTTCGAGCGCTGAGTTGTTTAGAATGCGTAAAATCACTTGATCCTTTATATCCTTCCTATTTTACTATTGTGCTGTCGTAGCTCATATTTTCGTACAAAGGACAAAGCCGTAGTCATTAATTAGAAATAGGAAAGCGATAATCAACAGAAGCTTTAAGTGTAAATACGAACAAATGTAATCCAAGAGAAAAAGAAATAAATATTTCGAATCGATAAAATTGTCATTTGTAGTTTTTAAATTATTTGTTAAAAATGTATCAAATAGAGTTTTTGTCGAATTTTCAGAAAAGAGAATTTTTTATAATTCGTGTTGTTATTGGCAATTTTTGAAATACATATCAATCAAATTAATCAAAACTGTTGGTTTTGTGGTTTTGTAATGTTAATGTGAATCTACAAATGCAAACAAGACCCCAAATCTAATTTAGCGCTGCATTAAAACAACATTTCATATTTGATTAGATACCACAAAAACCACAAAGTTAAAATTCCTCAACAAACAGCATTAAAATTAAATTAATTTCTGCTCACCATTAACCCAAAATGACCTCGATTTGGAGGGTGTGAGTTTGGATGTAAAATTAATTTCATTTAATAATTAATTGCAATTGAATTGATTTTAAAATTTCACACAAACACTTTTCCATTCACTTGAGACTTAACCACAGTTTTAATAACTTCAAACGCTTGCCAAATGTGCGAAATTGAGATATTTATATATTTCAAAAAAAATTTATTTTTTTCATCAGTAGTTATTAATATATATATAAGCAATTAATATAATATAAGATCATGTCTGCTTATAGATTACAGGTCAGTGAATATAGTAAGTTCTTGACATGATGTTGGTATGGACATAAGACTTTTGATTGCATTTGCACCTATGTCCTATAATAACGTATTATATTTACCTAATCAATTACTGAGATCTAAGACTACATTCTTCTATCATTTTTACTATTAAACGTTGTGCTGACATAAGGAAGTAAATTTGACACTTCCTGCTCCTTTTATAAACAAGGTATCCTACATAAATTAATTGGCTTTAAAACTACAAGTTGAACACACAATAAACTTTTAAGTGTTTTCTGTGATAGATAGGTCTGAAGCTACCATATGGATGTATGCATGAATCAAAGATGAAGAGAGCTAAATAAACGAGTATCCACCTAAAGAACACGCAAGCAATCTTTAACTTGAGTGATATAACTGAGCGGAAAAGCAATCAGGCTAATTTAAGTTAGTAGATGAACCAAGAAATGTAAGGCTATATTGCACCTCACTAATGAATGTTGAACATTATAATTCTACGTTAAACTCTAGGGCTATCCAGAAGAATGCAGTAGTACGTGAAATTGATAAAAGAAGCTCTCATGTATTTATATCATACATGAGAATGGGACCACAAAACGAACCCTGATGTGTGAACTGCTTGAGAACTTAGATGAATTAACTATTATAATGAATAACTTGTAGACTAAGGGGTAGATAGGGCCGTATTGTCTACAATATATAGGAGAATAAGGATCTTCTAAGACATAACAAACCTGTAGTTTCGTATATTTAAAGCAGTACTAATGTGGCACTGTACTATTGTATGAATGCTTCAACGTTGGCGTATTTTAATGACGGGAATATATGAGAGTTGCAATACTGCAGAGGAAATAGAATCTATCAATCACTTTTCATGTCTCTGCATGGAACTACAGTCAAAGGGGTTTCAACATCTTAAATATATTTTCTTTACTGATCTGGAAAATATAAGGAAGTAGACTTACTAGATCTACTTAACTTTATCCGGAAAAATAATTAGTATTGCACACACCTATTTTAACACGTTTGTGAACTGGTGACTTTAATACCATCACAACGGTTTCATATCCTAATTTACATTCAATCAATATCATATCATAAAAACAAGCAGCCCGTCTTCTTTTAAGACGTGCTGGTACTTTTAGATTATACTATTATATTGCATAGTATACCAAATGTTATACTATTATATAATTACTAAAAATATAGTGTTTTTAGTGGTTCTCAAAATATCCGTTTTTCATGGGTACAGAGTTTACGTTTAAAAACAATTGAGATTTCTTTACAGTAAGTAATTTTTTCATATTCAAAGCCTAAAAGTATCGCATGTGATCCTCGAACTATATATTTGAGTATTTTCGAATTCGAGCTACTGGTTTAGCACGTCTGCCTTATGATTCATTTTATTTTTTTTTGATTTATGGAAATATTCATAACAGTAAATATATTCCTAAAATAAAATAAATGAATGGTTTTTGAAATATTTTAGATTTTTTAACGGAATGTGTTTTTCAGGTAGATCTGTCTTGAAGAAGATTTACGAAATCCATCTTTTATCCGTTGCTCAATTACCGATTTTATTTTTCATGCCAAGTAACCATTTTCCACATTTATGCAGGCTAAATCAAAAACAGCCTGTAAATCCAATAAAGCAGTGTAATGTCGTTACATGCTATCAAGCAACTGATTTATGTGAATTCGAAATCATGTGGTTACGATTATTACATTCCACCGCTTTTCTACTTAATAAAAAAGCCATTAATTACAATAATTCTCTGGTAACAGCAACAGAGCATTTATTTTATATATCTCATCTCCAAATTTAAATGCCACCTAATGTCTCACTAGCCCATATTCGTATTTTACACTTGTGATGTAAATCTTGTAATAAGCACTTTGGCGAATGTTAAAAGCTCTATTTCTGGGACAGAGCAAGCAAGTATTTTTAAAGATTTTTTAAAGCTTGCTTCTAGAACACACCTTAGTGGGATTTTAATCCAGGTACTAGGTGCCATGATGCTAGTATAATGTAATTCAAATTTAGTTTTTAACCAAACATTTTAAATGATGTTAATTAAAATGCTAATCTATGTACTGGAACCACTACACACAGGGTGTGGGACAAAATTGGAGGTCTGGTCTAAAAATACGATTTAAAAATTTTTTAAAGCTTGCTTCTAGAACACATCTTAGTGGGATTTGAATACAGGTATTAGGTGCCGTGATGCTAGTATAATGTAACTCAAATTTAGTTTTTAACCAAACATTTTAAATGACGTTAATTAAAATGCTAATCTATGTACTGGAACCACGACACACAGGGTGTGGGATAAAATTCGACTTTGTGGAGAAATGCAACATTTTTTGAAAAATTCTTGGTAGCTCAGGCTCTAAACAACGTCTATTACAGAATTTATGTGTATAGAGCTAAAACTCTATTAGGTTAATGATACTAGGAATCAATAGCTCTACGCATGATTTATAGCAACCCAGATTTACCTAACCATACTTGATGAAAATGCGCATTTTATTCAGTGTAGCATATTTTATTTATTACATTATGTTCATCAAGTTCAAGGAATGAAAAAGGTATTGAGTTCAAATTTAGTTATGAAAATATTTAAATTCGTACTAAATTTGTTTTTATTAAATTAAAGCAACTTCTACATTAGACAGAGAGTAGGATATATTGCTGCAGTAGCCGCATACACCACACCGCAACCACATTTTAAGGACCTAATTTCTCCAGTAGATACTACAAACGAAATATATGTAAACAGGGTGCACACATGTATCGGTCTTGTAGCCCACTGGACCACAGGAGGGAAGTAGTGCAACAAAGGAGCCAACAAAGCATAGCTACAGGATAATGCTAAATACAAACATGTTATGGCTTGTTAAACACATTAGAAAGACGAAGTGGAATGAACATTTCAGATAGTAAAAAGCAGAACATGGTTGAAGGCAAGTCTAATCTAAACAATAAATGCGAATAATTTCAGATTCGCAATAATTTTCAGCTTTAAAATCTCGGTTTAAAACATTTAAGATACACACAAGATGCTGCCGAATAATTTTTTCAGTATTAAACATTATTAAAATACAAAATACTTCCCCATAATTTTGATGAATGACGCTTGCACGAAAGCCCCTACAACAACGTGTGAGTAATGATCTGCCAAAAAAATTAAAAATTGTAAATTGTAAAATAAAATAATTTGTATTGCGCACCACAAAATATTAAAATTTTATGAGATAGTCCAGCAGCTATGAGCGATTATGCGGACACAGCCTACATAATAACAAGCATATCGAGCGCACTTGAATGAGGATATATTCCGGCTCAGTGGGTTTGATTGATTGCTGACAACGAATTGTAGCAGATATAAGTGATATTAAAAAAGCAATAATAATCCTGATAAAATTTTAATAAAAATGTGCAAATACAATGCCGCACTTTAGTCTGTAATGTTTCAGCACACAAGCCATACAAAAGCGCAGCGTCCACATTCCGCAAGAGCAGAGCATTTCAGCTATCAAATATGACAAAATTATATTTCGCAGCGTGGACAATAAACTATAATTCGGATAAGAAATAAAAAATGCCAACAAAATTATCCTCGGCACGGAATAATATCGTGAGCGAATGTTGCCATTTTGTTGACACAGTTTCCGATAAACGAGTGCATTATCCTTATAATCCAATGTACAATGCACACCACGCCATACCACACCATAGCCCCCGGCATGGGCTACAGCAGCAAAGCAGTAAACCAATAACACCAATAACACCAATAACAACAAAAACAGTTCCAAAATGGCTGCTGTTTAATTTTGCATACACGGATATCGTTCACTACTAAATACACAATTGATTTATGGTTGACATATAATTTGTAGTTTCGGTTGCCGTTTTGTTCTCGTTCAAGTACGAATTTGTTGCCGTTGTCATTCGCTTATTGGAATGTGTCAAGTATATTGTAGGTTTCATTTCGCAATTATGTAGGCACAAAGCCAACTACGTGGAGCATGAATATCCTTGTTACACAAAACATAAATTAAACAATATTTGAATGAGCGGGCTCCCTACTGCCTCTGTAGATAACACGAACCAAACGAGTATCTCATTTCCGAACACTTGATTTTATAGTTCAATTAATCATGATGGCTGCAATATGGAAAAACTGCAACAATATTTGGAATTACTATGGCCACAGCATAAGTGACTCGTTACTGTGCGGCTATGATTAGATATAATTGTATTTCTAACGATTCTGACATGATTTTCAATAGAACTACGCTATGTCACTGAATGAACCCACTTATTGATTAATAAATTATTTCTTCTTTAAGCTTAGTAACAATATGAAAGGCTGACTTATTCTTACTTTTTATTAAATAATGTATTTAAAATAAAATCATAAAGAGACCTAAAATGCATATAGGTATAATAGAAATATAAACCGCTCGATTTTTAGTTGTCAAGTATTTGTTTTCACAACCGATATAAGTAAAGAATTAAAGTAAATTAATCGAAGTACACTCAAATCACATTTGATTATTATTGAATATGAATATTAATGGAAAATCTATTCCACAAAAACATTCTGTTATCTAGCTGTCTAGGAGAAACACTGGAGAGGAGATTGAAATGGAAAATTATGCAAATACAAGATTAATACAAACGAAAATAAACATTTCTAATCACAATTGGATTGTTAGCCCTAAATTGAACTTGATCTAGTATCTAGATCTCTGATCTAGATCAGAAAGTACATCCATTTAGTACAATGATAAACTGAAATTATCAGATGCAACTTTGGGATACTGCTTCCCACTTAATTTTAGAATGAGTCAAATATTGCTCGAAGAAAATTGAAGACCTTAAGCAACAATTATATTTAGATTCTTAAACCACTCTTATAACTTAACATTCTTAGAAAACTTGTAGTAAGATACTATCTAAGGAGATTAAAAAAAGGACTTTAAGTTTATAAACTTAGTTACAAATAATCCTTCATATAGCTACATCAGTACGCACATGGATGTTAGTTTCCGTATTTAACTATATTTTAATACTAATATTTTTAATGTTGGTCTATCTTACAATATGTATCAATAACTAAACGAGTCTACGTATTATTCATAAGATTCAATAAACTAAAGTAATGTGATAGTAAAACGCTTTGTATATGCCGTTTATTATATTTGTTTTGTCGACAGCTTCCCGAAAAACCGATTCAATTTTCCGTTCAATGATCAACTTAAATATATCGGATTTTTTTGGGTGTCCTAAGACATGACCGAGGCATTCCAATTCCTATGGAATTTATTACATGATCCGTTCATTGTTGATGCAACAGTTTGCGGCCAGTCTTCTATATCATAATGTAATGTAAAAATGATGAAGTAAACACCCGGGAATATAACATGATGAGGAACATGTTTTTATCTTTACAACAGAGGTAATTTATTACCTGAATTTCATTAGCATCTATAATCTGTTATAGCCTCTTTTGTATGGAACAAACCTACTTTTGTTTCCCTCTTTCAATAGTGCAATTTCAAATTCCATCCTCATTTTTGGATGAGGACTACAGTATAAAGTAAAGTAATCATTTATAAAGTAGTCGTAAAGTAAAAGTCATCATCTAAATAAATAGAAGAAAATTTTTATATTAATTTTTATATATTTTCTCTAGTTCTCTCACAAAGGTCCTTATCGGAAACTGCAGAATTTCGTATATTTTCCTTATCATATTATACTCTGCATATGTGTCTGTTTACACTCTTTATAAACTAATTACCTTTCTGCTTTCCTGAAATACATGACATTGTTGGAAATTTATTTTCCTTATATAATGACGAATTCTTTAAGATCTCGTAATTTAACAACTAGAAATACGCTTGCCAAGATCACCTTTGATCGAAGTTTGTAAGTGAATTTTGTTGGACTTATTTTGAGAGCACCAGTGTAGGGACGTTATAACTGAGTCAAGGTGTATCAATCATTTTTAAATTGGCAATAGTTCTTATTACTAAGTCGCTCTTCATTTATACTTTTCTTGATTTGTCAAGAAAATGTCTTTTAAATTATATTTACATGAATTTGATTATTTTCTTATAATTAAATTTAATTTATTTCTAAGTTTATGACAATTGCTGCTCTATATCATGCGTGAGTTAAAAGTTATTTAAGACCTGTTTTCGTTTATCTCATTTATTTTGTATTTCTATAAGTACATTCCTTTCATGAGCATTCATTAATGAGTACTAAGAAATCTGATTAAGCTTAAGCTATTTATTGTAGGTTGTGTCAATGGTCTTCCCTACATTTGTACAAAGCAGTAGAACTAATAGGTGATGTCTGCTGCTGAACTCTCAAGTCAACTTAATACGATGGAAACTGATTGTAAACGGTATCAAGTCCCATTCTTATGGTATATTTCTATCATCAGAAATTCTCCGTTTTTCTAAGGATTCTAATTTTTATAATTTAAAGAATTGTTTTCGTTTAAACAGCGAGTAAGTTAAATTAATTCAACTTACTCGGAAATACTATTAAAATTGTATTTCATTTATTTCAAATATTTGTTTATTGGAATAAATTTATTCTGCGGTCATTTATACAAGCTATGATCTAATGGAAAACTTTGTAGAATTGCATTTGTTGAAGATGAGAGGGGAAGGAATAACGCAGATTGTTAAAATTTGGCAGAAAAAAAATGGCGTAAAGGCAACAAAAACGATGACAACAAGAAAACAGAACATTAACGGCACTTTCCCACAATGGCTTTGTGCTAAGATTTATTATGTGGCAATAAATAAATTGCTTGTAAACAGGACGAAGGATAATTCAACATAAAATAGCAACAGAAACACACTGAAAGAGACTGTCTTCTGGTTGATATAAATGCATTTAATGTGCCGAAGAGCTGCAGAAGATTGGATTTTTCCGAACTGTGGTTTTGGCTTAAACATCTTCCAGCAAAATGGAATAAAAGATTCGTTTGTGTAAATGTGATTTTTAATTGGAAATTCAGAAAAAAACAGTCGTTTTCGACATGAAAAACTGAATTTTTATTTCAGAATTTTAATTCTTTGATCTGCAACATCAGTAGAACTCTAAGAAATCCTAATATAAAAGAAAATAAATAAAGAAAAATATATATAATAAATAACTTTGATTTCTTTCATTAAATGAAAGCCTAGAAATGAATAATACTTAGTACCTAGTGATTTAGCTCTAGGGAAGCGAAAAATTTAATCTAATTTTGTAGAAATGTTTATGATGTTAACTGCGGTTAATTTTAATTTTATTTTAGTTTTTATTGATACAGAAGTTATTGGTGTCCATTTTGCTCGATTCATAAAATATCTTCATAAAAATGGGAACACAAACTTCATTAAAAAATGTTTCAAATACCAAATTAAATCTCAACTTTAAATGCAGCAAAAAATCCAATTATAAATTAAGCTAATTAAAAGTATTTTTAAACTATTCCCCTTCCCCTTTTTTATTTAAAATTGAAACAAAAAGCAAGTTTCTAAAGAACGAAGTATAATTTCCTTTTTACTTCACACTAGAAAATATCGGTATTTTAAAATTGGATTCTGCTTCATTGAACGCTGTGTTCGGTGAAACTCTGCAGCATACACGGAAACCCTATAATTCTCACATAGATACAGAATTGCAGATGTATGCACTGGTATTCATACGTTAAGTAAAAAATGCAAACAATTGCCTCGATGGCTTATGCCCGCATATCCTTTAACCATTACGCGGATGAGGATACTTTTTCTATTTGGGTTTTGTTCTGCAATCCGCACTGAACGCGAAAAATTTATGCATTTAAATCGATTAAATTAGAATGCGGCAGGTGGTGGAGGTGCTCCTTTCTTCCTGTTTCGATTTTTATGCTCCTTGCAATAAAATTTTGCATTTATACGCTTCTCCAACGCGTCCAACGAAATACACACACGGCTCAGTGAAAGGTAAAAGTGCTTTTGCTTTTCGTTTGAGTTAAAAAGTGATTTCGTTCGTCCTGCGTCCCTGTTTTCTGCCTTTCACATATTCAAATACGTTTTGCGTGTTCAGAGATTCTATGCGACGATGTGTTTATATTGCTTTGGTTAAGAGAAATTTATGCGAGGTTACACCTTTTGCAATTATCACACACATAAATAAAACTTGAAATATTGGATTTCATCCTTTGGTTAAACGAAATATATTTTATGCAACAGAATTTTAATAATGATTGTTAAACAGATAAGAGCCGTCTTCCTTTATTGCGAATGGAGTTTTATGAATAAAAAGGAAGAAATGTTAGTATGAATTTTAGCTTTCATTTATGCACATGAATTAACACAGAATTCTTTTATTTGAAGGTTAAAAATTGATTGGAAGTGAAAATTGGTAGATGAACACATGCATGCGGGTGTGAGCATCTTTTGCACTTACTCATTTATTCATATCCCTTGCAGTATATGAATGAGGCTGAATTAAAAGTATTCAACGGGTTTAAAAGGGAGTTTATGTTTTTAAGAACCTATCTACGTCTGAATATCATAAGAAGCACAAAGTAAAAGTTTATGCAAATGCTAAAGGGTTTATAGAAGCAATCACTGATTTTCTTAATAAAACTGAAAATGTGTTATACTTGGCATTCAAATAAACTTCAAGTAGGGCTACAGATTCATTAGAAGTACTACGTAAATTTGAATATTGATTTATACCTAGAATGAGTAATTGCAATTGGTCCAGATTTAATTTGTGTTAAATCACAATTTAATTTTTAAGATCATAATAATTCTATATTTTCCATTTTCAATATAACACTAAATTAATAAAATGATTTTAAAAGATGTACGCATACTCTTGACAGATAATATCTATGATTGAATAGAAGACTTGCTTAATAGACTACACACGGTTTTATGCCCGTTAAGTTTTTGGAGAACAAAATTTGTTTGTCATTATTAGAACGATTCGATTTGCATGGTCTTAAAAACATGTCAAATAAGTGTTTCAGATTATCGATCCTTTCAGTAACAGTTGAATTTTTTTTATGAAATCATAAAAATCTCACATTTTCAATATATAAGAATTGATTTACAGTTCAAATATAATTCTTAGTGCAAACATCCCCCACAATTGACGATTGATGGAATAACATGTTATCCTACAACAAACACGAGCTTTCTTTTGCTAGATATTCTGGCTACGACAAATCGGTAGGTTAAATCGTAAATGCTAAAGTATATATCTTTCACAAAAAGTGTGCAACTGATAGAAAACATTATGAAATGGTAGCAAATATTTTAAAAATTCTCCCCTTAGAATCTTAAATTTCAATAAGAAATTGGCGCGGCAACTACTTTATCGCTGTATAGATAAAGTAAAATCTAATATATCTTCTAACCACTTAAAAGAAGTATTGCACCTAAATTCAATCTCTTTAACAACAACCAATAAACACAAAAATCATGTCTGATGAACTTGTTCTAGTAATCAACAATAAATTAAACGAGGATATAATAATATCTATCATGTTAAAATACTTGCCATTCTTCACTATAACAATTATCCTAAGGTTTGTTTTAAGTCATGATTTACTTTAGATATTACCTAAACGAGTAGGAAATATCCTTGATTATAATGATTCCCAACTCAAAGATCACACATAGGCTAGCACATATAAAAACCCAGGCCAAATGCCACATTCATCCAAATTATTTGAAAGAAAACTGTTTCTAAAGCTGAAACCCATTTTTGATAAAGAAAACGCAATGTCGTCTCAACAACGGTTTTGAAGAAAATCATGGAACTATTGAACAAGTAAATCGAAAAAAGATTAACGCTATCTACTACCTTCAATTCCTAGTTATAATATCATATCTATAAAACAGATCCTTTCAAGTCCTTTCAAATCAAGTATAATTAATTATCTACATCTTCAAATAACCCCAGCATTGTGCATTATTCCACGTCTCTACACAACTAATATCCCAACAAATTATCTAGTTGTCACCACAACGTTAAGAGAACTGAAAATAATCATTAGATCGACTATATATTATTAGAAATAAAAGCATCCATTGAGAACACAAAATCTCTTAATTAAAGCTGAGTTTAATGTAATTAAAAAAATACAGTAAACGTTTAACAGAAATTCTTGCAATTTCATCTAGTTACTTTTTTTGAAAAAATTCTTACCGTCTAGCACAAATAAACAAATAAACAACATGAAGTAAAATCTTATCCTTTTTTATGGAATTTCTAGGCAATTTGTTCACACACACACATATATATATATATTCTCTCATAACCCAATAATATTCACCCCAATATAACTTAGTTCTCGTCATTTAAATGAGACTCATTTAAATGAGCACTAGTGTAAACAAGGCAAAAGAATATTTTAACTATAACCTACACATGGCCACTTCTTATTCATTCACTATATATTTTGAGTGCTTATTATTATTTTTCGAACTTTCGTCAAAATAAGCGAATGATCATAAAAATCTTTATATCTCAAAAATGCTTCATCTAAATGCCAAAAGAGATGTTAGTTTGATAACACAATATTGATATTATTCGCATTGTTAAAATAAAAACTTTTTTATATCAATGTAAGTCAATCAATTAAAAAAATGACTGTAAGTCAAGATTAGTACAAAAAAAAATTAGGGAATGTATGCTTATGTAGGAATGTATACTGAATGCTAGAAACCAAAGTAGGTCAGGTTAGATTTAAGAGTGGCAGATTCCGTGTGAATTGCCTATGGCTTTTTGCTTTCCCCTGTGCATCCCTCTAGTAATTTTTGTCTTAGAGAGTTTCTGATCATACGTGATTTCCTGATACGCATAATTTTTACCAATTTATTTTATTTGAGAATTTTCTGAGATTTCCTAAATTAGTTTCTGATATTTCTTTGCAGTCCTCAAAAGCGAAGTTTCCTATGCTGCACGTCTGCACAATTGATGAGAGTTTGATAATGATCATTTTTTCTCTTCATCTGTTAAGAGGACATTGTTATTGTCATTGTACAAAATAAATTAGTCCAAAGTAGGTATCTTCAAATGCTTTAGATGCCTTCTAAATATAGCACAATATAGGAGGATAAAATTTGTTTAAATTATTTCGGAAGAGTTACAGATCAGCTATACAGGCATTTATAATATACTTATAGTACGACGATTCATACAAGATCTGACGAAGATCATTATCACATGTTGATTAACTGGGACTGCTATATACTTATGGCCAATAGTCTCAGTTTTAAAGTATAAGATTTATTATCAAATCAGATTTAATGAAATAGTAAATAAAACATAAAAGTGTTTAAAATACAATTAAATAAGAAATAACTTAATCTATCTTAAAAAGTAATAGAATAAGTCAGCTTAGAACATGTAATTTCTTCGATTGAAATTTGATTACAAATTTTTTCATTTAATTACAAATCCTTAAATATTCTCAAATCACACAACAGCAGCAGCAAATGCATTCATTTCCAGTAAGTTTTTATACTAAGTATCGCATTAAGGACATTTTCATTAATGAGACTCTTGGGTGCTACAATTTACCTCTCCAAGCGACAAGCGATTAAATTACTTGACACTTGACCAGAATAGAATTAAAGGATTGCAGCGCACTGCAATATAAAACGATACGGATTAAATGAGCAGCGGGTAATGAAGTGAAACTACGAACTCAAAATGGCAAGAAGAAGAAGTAAGTATTGATTAAATACCACTCTATTAAGACACAAAATTTCATATTTAATTCAAATATTTAGGTTTCTAGATCCTTTTAAAGTACATAAAAGTGTAATTTAAATCGAACTAGAGAGCAGTTATTTTAGTATTTAATGTTTTCCTTTCGTTTAAGTCCTTGAACTATTTCAGCACTAAAACGTCGTGTTCTATTTATTTTGGTTGAGTGCTAATTTATTGCATTTGGGGAGCAACAAATTTCAGTGTTAGTGCAGCGTATTTAACACAAAGTTGCATGTGTTTCGGAATTGTTCTGATTTTAATGGCTCTTGGCTAAAATGACTTGAAAGCACAGTATTTAACATTTTTGCGGTACGTACTTACCGAGCGCAGACCAAAATTCGAATGAAATGGAAACTAACAATTAAAACTTTATAAATTGTAAACTAAATACTGTTTTAAATATTATTTATGTGGAATTACTTCGGCAGTGCAGTAGTGCACATAGCTGCAGCTTAAGTCCAATTTTAAATTACATTGTGTAATGCTACTTTCCTCCTAGTACATTTGCTGCTTTTCAATTTTTGTTGGAATAGAAACTACAGATGTCAGCACGCATTTCAAATTTTTCGTACTTGAAGTGTCCCTCAGACAAAAATTTTAAATGATTTCACGATTCGGTGAAACCATCGCTTAAATTTGCATTTAATTTGATAGAAAGGACATTTTCAACTGATATTTAGGATAGGCATTCAAACGTAATATGAAACTGTGTTGTGATAAAAATTTAATTAAGTTTTATGTCTAATGTTGAGGCTTTTCCGAGTTACTGCATCTGGGCACTTTTACTCTTCGATAGCTGGAGGCTTTCTACGGAGTCCCTCCCACCCATCTCACTGACTAATTTGTGTATTCCTCATAAGCTTCGTGATTATTCAATGACAGCTAAAATCTGAGTACCACCCCGTCTGGTTAGTGATTGCTCTGAGATTAGATAGTGCTAAGTAAGGTAGCCTGTCAGTTTTCGCATTTAGCTTTAGGGCTCTGTCTCTTATGTATTTTATGAACGGATCTATACTAAGGTCTCTTAGTATGTCATTCGTTATGTACGAATATAATTTTTCTACTATTTAGCATAATCAAAAGAAAAATGAAAATTAATATTTCAAACTTAAATACTCCATTGTCCCAAATATATTTATAAAGATTTCTTTTGTTTAATCACATCAGTAACTAATTTTTAGTGTTGTAAAAGATTTTTGAATAAAAAGTTTCACAGATTATTTATTTTCTACCTATGCTTCATTGGAATAAATTAATATAATAAGCAACTATTACTTCGACTCAGTAATCATAGGCTAAAACTTAAAAACTAAGGAAATATTTTCCTTCGGAAAACAAAACTGTTTCAGTTTCCAAAACATAACTAAATTTCGTTAGTAATGGAAGAGGCAAACGCAACCACAGATCTTGATGTCAATGCCGAGTTTGCCCAATCAGACTTCGGCAGAGCATATTCCGAAATAATGCAGTTTGTTCAATTGGAAAATCAGCTTATATGCACTTCTCTCGGTGATGAACCTAATACTTGGAAGGTGTATTTTTTCCAAAAGACAAACGGTGAGCCGATTGACTTGGGTATGTGTGTCTGTTCGAATGCAGATTTCGAGCTATATCAGCAATCTGATATTTACTTCAATATACATCGTGTGTCTTCCAATATAAACAAGAGTGTGGGCGAAATTCATTCCACGGTGGAAGCCGTTTTGGGCTTTTAGAGATTTTACATTTCACAAAATATTTCATGCTTATTTTGAGGAAATCACGGTTCAATATAAAATTTTTTTACATATATAAAATTTTAATGGATCTTTTTTCAGATATATTTTTTGCTGCCAATCAAAAAATTTACTGTTTTCAATAAATCAAAAATATTTTCTGTGACTAAGATTTCGACAACAGCAACTTGATTTTGGCAAATAAACGTTTATTTGTATTTATTTGGGAATCATAAAAATGAGTTTTATTTTTAAAATCAAGTAGGAAAATGGGAAAAGTTACATTATGATGCAAACTAGGATAGGGTAAGTGGGTTTGATGACCAATAGAATATATTTAGGTTTCTGGGACTAACTAACTAACTAATGAATGGTATTGTTAATTATATATGTGTATAATATTTTATATATAAGTGTATACATATATAATTGTATTATATATATAATATATGTAATATTTAATATACCTATATATTATATATATATTGTGTACACTATATGGTATATTACCACATATACTACTCCATATAAATACTCGTTTGTATATTTGAAAGGACTTTATTGAGTTTCATCTAAAAACTAAACAATTAAAAATAAAATTTAAGATAATTTTGTTTACATTTTGCTTATTTTTGTATTCATGCCTTTGTAAAGCAGTAGCCCTAGTACGCGCTGAGTTGCAGAGTTGTTCATCTTAATCAGTTTTAATAAGAAAGAAATATGCACTTGATATCATATATTAAAGACGATTAAATATAAATCCATTAAATAAATGGATTTATAGTAATAATCCATTGAAAATGGGTGAACGATATGTAGTATGCAGAACGCATGCATAACTATTTTATATTGAAACGATGAATTGAGATATTTATGATCAAAAATTTCGTACGATCAGTTTCTGCAAGATTGATATCATTTTACTATTTCAAAGAAAAAGAAAATTGTGTTTTATTTAATTACTATTTCTGTAATCTTAATATTACAGCAAAACAAACACCAAAACATACAATACAGAGATATATCACATCCATTTCCATATTCGAAGCTACTTGTTATTAAATCAAAGATATGCTTAATCAGATATGCCAAATCAAAGATCAGCTTAAATATCATAATGAAGTTAAAGTATTCTTTTTTTATTGCTTATATAACGATTAAAATAACTTCTGACATATTTCCCTCATATGGACGGAAAATATTTCAGAACACGCTAAGAAGGCCAACATTACTTTGCTCTCATGTCAGAAAGCTATTGGTAAAAGTGTAATACAACTACCTATTACTCAATGTCTATACACGGCTGTCATTAAACCAATACTTTTGTATGGCATCACTGTTTGCTGAACGGCCCTTGACAAATCTTCGTGCTGTACTGAACATTACAGGGTTCACCGCAGAACTGCACTCTGCATTAGTGGTGCTCTGTGTACCACATCATCTATTGCGTTAAATTCAATGCTTCACTTAATGTCACTTGACATCATCAGTAAACTTTTGGCAGTATCATCTGTTCTGAGACTCAAAGCTACATCACAATAGAGGGCTAGTGACCATGGATACTAAAACTGTTCAGTTTTAGATTACAAGGCTACACCGCTTCCATTTTCGATTTTGATAGAAAATTCATGAATTACCATTCAGAGATGTTTGGCTGTCAGGAAGCCCCTCTTTGAAGGAAGATCTGACAATTTTTACCGTCAATTCAAAAAGAAGAAATAGCTTAGGGAGTGGAGTTTCCTTTAAAGGGCTGCATATATCCTCTTATAACCGACTTATTACTTACTACCTTACTATAGGCTTCCAGATCACTGTACTGTATTTTGGAAGAGATTACTATAAAGAAAGCTATAGCTTATCTAGAAGTAGATGATATACTTGAGAGGTGTATATATACTTTCGGACAATCAAGCTGCTTACAAGTCCTTGAACTTAGTCCAATTTACATTCTGCTACATATTTCTAAATAAGATGTCAACGCAGTTCAATATTTCTCTAACCTGCGTTACTGATCACAATATTTTAGGTAACCATGCTAAGAGTCTAACTTTTTCTTTCAACCATAACTACCGCAGTTGCACAATGAAAGAAGACCGCTTGTGCGTTGCCGCCTTATTACTTTAGGTGCTTTCTTTTTCGAGGATGTTGGCACACTACAAAGCCTTCCTCTGAATAGCATTATAAGCTTTGACAAAGATTCTAAGTAGTTCTAACCGTAGAATTTTTAATTATGTGACAAAATATGACAAAATGGGTCTATAGGTCTAAGTGATCCCTTGGAATAAGCGTTTTAACCAAAAAATTAAGCATCAGTACATCTCCCTCCCTTAAATACTGAATGAAAAGCAGTAGAAGCAAATTTGGTTGGGAAAATGTTGATTTATTTTATTTTCAAGTGTCAAGTGTTTAAAAGTATTATATACTTTTTTTTATCTTATGTTGAATAATTTTTATATAAATTTCATCGCCTTTGACAAATACTTTAGTGAAATTCTACACATCAAAACTAGTGACATAGTCAGGACTGCGCCAAGGAGAGAGGTCATATATGTACTAGAAAACATTTTTTGGAAGTGCTTTTGTATTGTATTATCTGTTGATTATATTGTCAATAGAGAGTATATCAGTAAATCACCCAGTGAAAACGGCACTTATCGAATTTATCTTAAATTAAGGGTCCTTTAAATATTTTTTATTATTAGTGATCTATTTGACTGAATATGTACATAAAACTAACTATGCCCAAAATCGTATGTTGACAATTGAAATGTGTTAAAATACTTTGGAGTCTTGTGATATGCACCTGAACAAATATTCATCTAGATATATGACTGTTATATTGTAAGTAAAATAATTCATTCAGAAAATATTTAAAATACACAGAGATTTGTGCTGCACTTGACAAAAAATTAAATGACAATTAATTTTACTGTGAAATAAAATTGAATCAAATAGACTTAAATATATTGAGAAAAGCACAAATCATTTAAAAACTAACAACCTCATCTGAACATTAAAGATTATTCCAAATTGGGTTATAGCCATAAATCATTTTAATGAATGAGCTGATATTCTTAATGGAAAGTTTTTTATTTCATCATTGACACAGAGGAACTAGTGCCAAAAGTCATTAAAACCCATACCAGACAAAATAATTTTATATAAATGATTTTCTAAAAAAAAAACATCTGTACTTTCATAGCAATTGATTAATTTCTGCATTGAACTAATATGGTAAAAAGAATATTAGGAAAACTATCTTAAATCGGCTACTGTCAAAGGCAACGAAGTTTTGCTATATTGATCTTTTGTAACTTCTCTAGTTACATCCCTCTTTAATAAATCATTGTAAGAATAAAAGTGCCTTACTCATTTAATTCATCTCAGATGGTAACAGTTAAAACAAGAGCATTGTTATCAACATAATCAGGATCTATAAAATAATTTTAACCTTCAAATTCAAAATAAAAATTGGAGTCTAGAAGACTTTGTAGTTGTACGACAAAAAAGCAGCGTTAACTGATTAGTTCTGAACTTATTAGGAATTGTGAAAAAAACTTATATCGAAATGAAATGATGAAGTCTAAACTCACATCAGATAGTCTTCACTTTTAAACACATTGGAGTTAACACAAAACTCAGCAAGAAGAGTTTTCCAATTATTATGGATTATTTAACTGATTACAGCATGCTCGAAGTTGACCCAATAAAAATATTCCTACCGATTATAAATTCTTACAATTTCTGAGGGTCAACATTTTATATTATTACATATATTAATTTAAAAGATGACTTGAATTTTGCAAAATGTTTAGTATATTTTATAATAATACCGATCCAACTAAACCACATTAAATCGAAAGCTGAAAAAAATAAAATAGAAAACTGTGACCTGAAGAATAATAAGGAAAATAATCCATTACTAATCAGAAGAATCTTGTGAAAAAGTATTAAAAAAGAATGTAAAGTTTTTTAAATCATTAGCTATATACGGACCTTGACTACACCAGCTTTTCCTATTTCACTGAGAAGTCATATTTGCGAAGTTATTGTGCAAATTAACTTAATAACTTTTTAAGTTATTAAAAACCAATTGCGGGTTAAAAAAATTTAAAAGGGATGAATTAAATAAAAAGCGCTATACAAAACAAAATAACCACTGATAGAACCCTATTCGAATTAGTGTTAAACATGATTTTATTAAAGAAATTCAAAGCATAAAATCATAATTGAAATAATATTACTTGTTTGCTATATAATTAATGACTATTGTTGAGAATATATCATATTTCTAGAAGTCACTTAAAACAAGATGAGGTTAAGCAACATACAAAAACCATACAAACTAATTATTTTACTATAGGACATGTTGGAAACTTTGTGTATTGTAGATGAAAACTATGTATTTTAGAATATATTAATAATAATCTTCTTTTTATTTGGCACTACGAACTGCCTCCATCTGTCCCGATCTTTTGTTACTATTTTCCAGTTCAGTACTCCAATCTTTCTTGCATCACCATACACGTTAACATCTCGCCTTGTTCATTGCCTACCTCTGTGCCTGTTTGTTATCGGCTTTGCGTTATATAGGCTGCGCGGCTTTCTCTCCGATCCCATTCTTACTACACGAGCAGCCCATTGTAGTTTATCCGTCTCAATGTATCTCACTATACTTTCGTTTCTTCAATTTTATTATTAGTTCGTCCTTTAAAAGTTTCTGCATCAATTTGGATTGACCCATAGATTTGGCGAACTATTTTTCTTTCGAAAATGATAATAATCGGGGGTATGTTTGCAATTTAAGTATTTATTCGCACTCGTAACAAAACTTTTATAATCTTCATTTATACATTACATACATGTACATAGACTTCGGATCACATATACTTGTATATATATCTGATCCGATGTTTATATGTCTATATGTATGTAAATTTTTTGTTGTGGTTCTCTTTTTGATAGTTATTATTAAATTAAAATTGTTATATATGTATTTTAATTACACATTTCCGTATAAAAAGAAAACATTTTCCTTCAGTTATTATTTATTCATAAAACAAATTTTTTAAATAGTAATCAAAACACATACTAATTCAGAATACAAAACATGAATTTTTAAATTCCTGGCAATTAAACATTTTTCAGTTGATAAACTTCACTCAAAAATGTTACTCATACGCCACGAGTACTCCCAGCTAACAAAAGCTTTTAAGTTGAACTAAGTTTTTGTTTCTATTTCTGTTTTTTTTTTGTTTTTTGTTTATTGTAGCATTATTATTATTGTTTCATAATTAATCAGATACATAGCTAAAATAAAATACAGTTTTTCAGTTTTTCACTACAAAATGTAATGAATTAAAAAATACTGCCGCTCCAAATTGTTGAAAAAATTATTACTGAAGGCAAAGATTACAAAGTTAACCTCAATTGTGTCGCCGTTTGCCTGTTTTGTATTTTTTTTAAATAATAATAGAAAATACAAATTTATTGTCCTGTTGCACATGACACTAACAAATTCATTATTGCATGTCCTGTGCCTGTGTTTGCGTGTATGGTTGTGTGTGTGGAAGGTGCGCAACAGCAGTTCTCATATGTGCGTGTGTATTTGTGATAAAACTATTTTGGAAAATTGTCATGTTTTGCACAGAGCAATTAAACACATACACAGCATTTGTTGTAGTTCATTTGAAATAATTGCGCTTTTGTGAATACAAAATTGGAAAGCAAACAGTGGAGCTTGAAAAGATATGCGGACTGTTATTTTTACCACTCGGCCTTCACCGTAGTTCGGTGGTTTTTCGTAAACAACACAAACTGCTTTTACACATTGCATATCAGTGTTCCGACGCACACATCCACAAACATGCGCAGGATCGATTTGATGATGTTGCTGGTGATGATTTGACAATTGCTTAAAGTGTTTCGTTGTCGCTGTTGGATATCCTGTGGTTTTACGTGTTAACTGCCCACTTTACAATGACGCAGCATTTTCGGTGCATTGAAAACTTGTCAACTCATCTATGAAAAAATTCTTTCCTTTGTCGTTTTATTAGTTTTAGGTCGGTATGATTTATCAGCACAAAATAGGGACAACTAGATTAGTGGAACTTCTTCCTGTACTTATGCACTTGTCATCAAAGTTTTGTTATTTTCTTTTATTTTCTTACAAATAACTCATTATTAATCTATGTGAGATTTAACACGAAACGACAGCATCAGTTTTCTGTTTTTTGGAATATTTTGTAGCTTTAATATGTAAAAGATACACAATTTTGAAGTAATCTTTTAATAAGCTATATAGGCTTCCTGAATTTTTAAGATCTTAGAGCGTCTATGAATACTTGCCAAAAACATTGAAGTGCCCACATTAGCACATACAAATATTTATATGTACGAGTATATACATGTATATTAAAGTGACCCCATATGTATTTTAAGAAAATTTATTTATATTTCATTCGCCTTAAAATATCATTTATTCACTTTCTCAAACTTATTTAATTTTGAATACAATGCATCTGTTTATAATTGATAAAATCAATAATATCGCAGATTTTTGTAAACGAATAGAAAAAATTTTATATAACCGGCTACTTTTTCATAGATCTGAGCGAAGAAAATTTCTAATTAGCTTTAAATACTTTAAATACTTTAATATATGATTTCAAATAGTGGTGAAGACAAGTGTCTAACGAATATACCAATAAAAAAGTGTAATAAATAAAAAGTGTCAAAGTCAACTCCTGGAGAAATCAATAGTTTTTTATGAGGCAATTCATCTTTATATGAACCCTAAATGATTTTGGATGCAAAATTTAAACCTGCTTACTCATTTTATCTACTTTTATGAAAACAAAGAATTAATTCGAAAATTTTATATTCAATTCCTGAATACCAGATAATACAATAGGCATGTGTTATATGTAAGTAAAGTAGTTGACACATTTTAAATTGCGCACTATTTATGTTAATTATTTAAACTTTAGTTTTTTAGTTTTCTGTTACTTAATAAAGTCATCTTTCTTCATGCGATTTTGTTTAAAAATTATACATACAAAACTAAAAAGATACATATTTCAAAATTGTTATCAACCAAGTCACATTTATTGCATTTTATTTTTAGAGTCCTAATAAGACTCTAAATAATGTGCTTATTAAGACCTTAGTTTTTTGTAGGACGGATTTAGCAAATTAAGGCGTACTGTATAGTCATTTTTATAATTTACTATTCTTCAAAAACCTTTCTATTATGAAATAGTTTCTATGAAGAAATCTAATTTAGTGAATATCGGATTTTAGCAAAATTAAACAACTTTTTATCACATTTTAGTTTGTTAACATACATAAATAACTATGAGTAATTTATTGATAAGAAAAATGATAATATTTTAAAGTTTTCTTCAATCTTGTGTCCAAAACAATGAAATTTTGTATTCATAAATCTTATGTTTGTAAAGTTAAGCGTTATAGCGTTATAACAAACTTTACTTACAATACATTACTAAGAGAGATATAGTAAATCGCTATTATACAAAGCATACATAAGGTCACTATTTTTAAATGTATGTTTTATTTAGAACACTAGCTGAAACATCAAAATATAGCATTCAGAAGAATAGAAAACGCTCAGTTGTACATTAGTTTTTCAGCACTGTTCAATCAAGAATATGAATTATTTTATTATGTTATTATATTATATTATTATAGTTTATTATTATATCGCCTAAAATCTGTTGTCGCCTAAATTCCTAGAATTATGAAACTAAGAAAAAACTAGGGTAAAAAATACATTATATTAATATAGCAAACATTGTAACATTTAATTATCCGCATCTAATTATGATAATAAATTTGTAAAGACAATAGAAGGAGGAATCCTAAATGCCGGGACTTCCGTCCTGTAATTAAAAATATGCAGTCCACTAAAATTTGGGATAACAGATAACATATTAGTTTAACCTTGATGTAAAATTAATCTTAAGATAATTTTGTATAAATACAGAACATTGTTTTAAATAAAATCAGTAATCACAAGATACTCAATCAATGTACTTCAATAATATAATAGTAGGGACCTGAATATAACTCTTCATAGGGACCTGAAGCTGGTAATAGTAAGAGAGTACATAAAAGCCAAAGCAATGGAAATCTTATAAAAACTAGACAACCATGCAAATTAAGTGGGTGTTGCCAATTTAAGCTTTTTTGAAACCAATTCATCTAAAATACAAAAGCGAAACCTAAACCTCGAAATTACAATAATTTTATAAATATTAATAAAACAATAAGAATCTATTTTTCAAAATAACTAAATTGAAAGCAGTTAAAATATTTTATTTCAATTATTTGCTTTCAACTTATTTTGTATTAAACCTTACTTTTAATATAAAAGTCTATCCGTTAAATTCTACCAAAATAACAGAATATACAGAACATTAAGTATTTATATACCATGTCTTTATTTCCGTATCAGTCTTTAAGTAATCCAACCGAACAACGGGGAGAAAACTATCTTAAACGAATAATGCATGAAATTTGTAAACGTTTTCAACTTTATCACTTCGTGCATCTTAAAGTTAAAGCCACGAACCCATAAAATGGAATGCCTCCGCGAATAACCACAGTAATTAATACAACACTTGGTTCGCTGCAGAGATTCAAAAAGTATGTTTACGCGAAGGCTTATAACCTAGTTGGGAATATCACCGAAGATTTAATCAAAATGTAGAACGTCTTATTTTATGTGCCGTAATCACGAACATTAACTAAACTTTATTTGGTTTTTTTCACGGGAACTGAAGGCATGTAATTAAAATGGCGGGACATAAATTCAATTTAAAATTTTTTCTATTTTAATTTTTTACAAATTTAACCCATTTTAAAAGCGCTTAATGTGTGTTCATATAGTTTTTTATTTTATACGGCATCAAGTAGACTGTTAATAACTAATTCCATATTTAGAGCAAACCTGAGTAAATGTGTGCTTTAATTTTGCTCTGAATAAGAATTCATCTTATAGGTTTAAGATAATTTTCAATTGATTAAAAATGTCAATTCTTAATCAATTAAATGTAAATATTTAATTGATTTCATTGTTGTTACAAATTAAATAAATAAGCAATTAATATTGTGATTAGAATTAGTAGACTTAATTAATGGGAAAAAGTTACAAGTCAATTATAAAAAACATGCAATTAACATAATATTAACATTATTATTCGTGAAGTATTTATTTTTTGTTCACATACCTTTAAGTTTTTATCAAAATATCTTCATAATCTAAGCGGTCATAAGTAAAAATTCCAACAGGATGTGCGAGTGGTTACTTATTCTTTTAAATGCGGAACTAGTGAATAATTTAGTAATTATCGGCGCAAGTGTACGTGCTTTTTCACGCCAAAGTCTGTGAAGTTAGTACGTTCAGCGGAGCGCAGGGCGCTGAGAACAGGGCACCGGGCACTGGGCACTATGGGCACTGTGCAATAATTGCAAACAATAAAAGTTTTATGCGGCCAAGAAAAAATTTAATTAGGATAACATAAATTTTTCAACACTAATCAATTATGCTATTTTACTTCACACAATTTGAGCTTGTTGCTCTTTGCCACTTCTCGCTTCAATTTATTTTCTACTTTTTCGTTTCACATCCGCCGCTGCTAATTTTTATGGCTTATCCTTTGGCTAGATCTTAATTAGCGGTAATTATAATAATTCATACAATTTCTTTGGCATGTGCAAGCATTTAACTGAAGCACCTTTTTTATTTTTATTTTTATTGGCTTCCGTTGGGGTCACGTAAGCTAGTATGTAATTTACAGGACAGAAAGGGGCAATGAGGACGAGGAATGCAACGATATTATGTTTTACGACTTTATTTCTTTCTACCAGACATATTTGATGTGAGCACTAAAATGGAATGAATTTTTTTATTTTTGGCAGTAAAATATAAGCGAAAACGGAAATATCGAAATTTACCGAATTCTAACACGCGATTTTACAGATGCGAACTTTGCACTTACGAATACACAAACACACTCCTTCGCAATTTATTTCAAATGTACAATTGTATTACCATGGCTTACATTTTGTATTTATTTTCATACACTTTAAGGTATTTGGGCAATAAGCCGGAAAAGCACGTTTCACATACATGATTCTAAGTAAATTGTTCAACGAGGCCGACACGGCCAACACGGCGTATGAATGACATTATTTTCGATAATGCTTATATGCTGACAGCTACTTCTTATTATAAAATTATTTAGCTGTACTAACTACTTGTTAAGTAAATAATCCAACATGCGATTTTATTGAGAAATACTCTCGTATTTTCTAAATCCAAATTTTCTAAATCTTTGAACAGGTGAAATTGCCGTTTTATTTGCTTACGCTTAATTAAATTTTATTTCATTATCCACCAACATTAGTTTTCCTTTACTTTGTGTACGGGCACTTCCTGCTAACAAAAAATACTTCAGTAATACTTAATATTTCAATTAAAATATTTGCAGAGACCATGAAATAACACATTAACTGTAATTGACTAATTTCAATGGAAATTTATTTTATCTTTTGTTTGTTTTGATTTTTGGTTTATTTCTGTAAACCAAACACTAAACACTTAAAGTAGATAGTGTGTTTGTGTCTTGATCAAGATTTCCCGCTCAGTACCACGAACGCACGTTACTGTATCAAACACCGACATTGACTAGATTCATACACTTCATATATGAATTTCATATTATTATTTCAGACGAAACGTGCTTCACATTAAATGTTATTTATGAATAAAATTTCTGGAGAGTAAAGCTTTCCAGTTAAAAACTCTTATACTGAAATTGAATGTATCCTAGCGCATGCTCTTGGCAATAGCGGCTCTTTGTTGCCTAAGCTTCGGTTTCCTTCAAAGCACTTGCACAATTATTTAGTAGTTGCCCTTTCGACTGTGCACCATAAACACTTTGATAAGATTTGCACTTTGATAATGTAATCCGAATTCGTACACGACTATAATTAATAAAAAATTATTTTGGAAATTTTTAAATAAATGAATAACACAATTGTTTAATGCTATAGTACTATTTTTTTTTATTACATTTTATTAATATTTATTTTTATTTATTCAATTATTATTTCATTTGTTTTTATGTTTCTCCATTTTATAATCTTTATCAGATTCCTAGACAACATTTTAAATATATAAAACAATAAAGATCACATAAACTATAACTGATGAGTGCTTTTGGATTAACGACCCATGGAATGTATCCGACGCTATGGAATGCTTACTTGCCTTCAATTACTTATAGCTCTTTTCCTTAAAACTTTAAGTTCAATCAAAGCCTTCTTGCCCGCATATTAACTTAAACAAGGCAAGGTGTTGTTTGTCTAAAATTAGTATCTTTTGTGACAGCGTCTTGTATACATTAACACTTACAGTTAATATATCCACGGTACGTATTTCGCCACAAAAGCAAACAAAGGATAAAGAAGGAACAATAGTTTGCTGCACTTTTGTTTGTTTTATCAAAAGCTGCTTACTTTTGTTCCTTTTGTCTTCCTAATGAAAGAAACTCCGATGAACTTTTTTCTAGCAAATGAGAAAACTACAAATTAGAAGGAAACTCAGGACATTAAGAACTGAGTTAGTAAATGCTCCTTAAAAGAAATTACACAACAAAAAATATATTGTCTCTCTACTGTGGTTATGATTGAAAAGCTAAGAATTATACAAATAACTTTTATATTTTTAAATAAAAATTAAATAAAGTAAAAAATTAAATAGAATTACTCTTGAGTCAAATACGCAGAACTCTAGGGAAAAATACGCTAAAGACATATAGTGGAATATTGTCTCTGCTTTCAGAAATAAATGAAAATGTGCTTTATTTATACTTTATTGGGATTTAGAAAAAAAAATTTTTTTCAGCACATTGTTTGGACTTTGCCATATGCTCTAAGAAAATCTTATAGTACTAGATGATGACCTGTTGGAATATAACTGGTAATCTTCACCATTAAATGATAACCTATCGGCATTTTACTAGCAATAGCTTGGCCACAATTTGGCAGATACTTGAGATGTTAAGTATTAAGTATCGAGACTTTAAGTATTGTCTATATATATGGTCAATTGCTTAGCCCCACATATATTAAGTCCAGTAGTGTCAAAACATGTGATCATGGCGGCAAGGTCATATCATTAAAACATGAAATTACACATTGGATCAACTTTGCGAGTAACAAACCTAAATCGCACGAATTACGAATTATTAATATAAAAAAGATATTAGACGCTAAAAAGAGTATATTTATACAACACACAGGATTTTTAAGGATATTCCATCAAATATCAGATGGAATATCATCCATATTTCAACAAGAAATAACAGAAGACGAAGTGCGGAAGTCCATTTAGCTAGCTAATAACTAGAAGGTACCAGCAATTCACCATATACACAATTCGTATATACTAGACTTAAACAAGTTTTTTTACAAGTTTTTTGTAAGCAAGAGCAGCAAATTCCAAAATTCTTAAATTCTGATATCACATCTCTTGTTTTTAAAGATTAGGAATATTTTTATCTCTAGATGTGATCTCTAGATGTAAAGTAATACCTTCTTTTGACAATTTTTTGGCATTTCCGAGTAACAGATATTACAGGAATAAAAAACTGTTTTATAATGAACTATATTCTATAGTACTCAACTGCTTCTCTATGTTGTGACATATAGTCATGTTGCAGATAGTCATTAAATTAATAATATCTAATCAATAATATACATAAATGAATTTACTATATTAAAAGTATTTATAAAAAAGTGTTCATATTAGTGATTGGAAACCTTGAATAAATATGTATTTCTTTAAATAAACACTGCTTGGAAATGTGTAGATGAATCAGTTTCCACTCCTAGAAAACCACTCTTATGAAAGGAAATAATGATTTGGTTTATCTTAATAGCAAAGTAGAGCAATGTACAGAAAAATATTATAATTCATTAATTAAGACAGAAATAGGATTTTAAGTCATAAATGATTAAAAAGTTGTTTTGAAACTATTTAATAGCTCTGTACTGAACAGCTATGAAAGAAACTAGGTCCTCACCCAAATTTATTTTAATCTTTAATAATAACATTTACGGATTTATGAACTATTTTCAAGTATTATTTTTGCCTAAAATCTCAATCCCGAGTTTCTGATAACAAAACGTTAAAGCTGCTCTCAAATAAAATGGAAAAGATGAACAAAGTGAGGATTTACACACTTCATTACGATTACGTACACTGAAGCATGCAGAACACATGCTCAGATACGCGCAGACTGTGCCGTGCCTTGTGGAGTTAACACACATCCCGGCATGAGGTTCACAGAAGTGTATAAAAGCTGATATAAAATCCTTTTTAATCCTAAACGAGCGCTAAGCAGAGTGCAGCTTTTTTTCTATTTGCATTCTATTTTTATTAAAATTTCGAAACTAGCGCAAGTTATGTGAAAAGGGCACACAAGTGAAGAGTGAAGAGGTTGTGGTATTTAGGAAGTGCAGAGTTGAGAATTATTAGGTTGCACAACGGCAATGACTAATGAGAGAAATTCTACAGTAACATTAAATGAAGTAGATTTCTAGTTATAACTGAGCGGACGTGAGGAGATGGAATGATGAGAC
>NC_051846.1:138272841-138289486 GCF_002237135.1 Teleopsis dalmanni | reverse complement strand
GGAAATACAATGAAAAGTCTTCCTATTAAAAATTAACATGAAATGATATCAACCAAGCAAAATAAAATAAAAATGAAACATAACGAAATGAAATAAAGTAAATTAAAGTAAAATAAAAAAACTTAAAAACAAATGCGAAGTAAAAGAACTCGTAGGAGCACAAGTTTCCGTGCTATTCACATGACACACGTGGATTTCCTTACGTGTATTTCCGTACACTGCTGTCAACAGGCACGACAATTACAACAAAAAGGACGAAAAGGACGAGAAGGATGCGTAGTTCACATGTTCATACACAAACAATCTGCGTTGACAGTATGTGCACAACTGAAATGAGTAGTAGACAAGGGAGCTGGAAGTGAGCTGGATTGAATGAGACTCCGAAATAGGTTGTTGGGTTGTCGTGTGTTTGGGAATTGAGCCAGAAACACATTAAAAACTCAACCTCATTTTTGCTATTTACTATGGTTTTCGGTTGTAAAACTTTTGCTGTAATTTTTAACGTGCATAACTTCTTTAGTATTCATGATTGGTAATTAATGTGAAATTATTTTCCTCAATAAACAAAATTAATTCATCATATTTTCAACAACTTATTACCAAATTTAATTATACTCAGGATATTTTTATTGTTCTTTTGTTAATACAAAATTGGTAACAGAAGACAGAAACCAAATATTTTTAATTCTCAGTGGTAGGCCATTAGACCTCAATGATTTTTCGCCGTTTTGCTACCACATTACTCACAAGAACACCTACTATAAAGTAACTTAATCCATCCCGTCGAATTTAGATAATTTAATTGGTGTCTCGTCTTCACCGATGAACAGTTTAATAAACTGTCAAAGAAGTATCTTCCTAAAATTGCATTTCACCTGTACACCAAAGTCGGGCAATCACAGAAAAAATGTGTTTTGGTTTCTTTTTCTAGCGGGATTCCACAATTTCTGCAGTGAGGATTGCACAATTTGTCTGCGTGGGTTTCTATACACCAATCATCAGAAAGAATTGCAGTTAGCCTTGCAGTGTTCACACGATCTCTTTTGATGAGTTCCGAGGATCTGACTTTATTATAGGTGGGCCATATTAACCTGGAAGTTACACATGACTTAAGTTATTCTCTTCTGTTCTTGGCAAGTTGAAGAAAGAAGAAGTACCTACTTCTCTTAATGGTCTCTATGGTAACATAAACCGGTACCGCTAGAGACACAGAGCAAAACTGTCAGATCCCTTTGATGTTCCCAAAATTTTCGATACTTAAGACTTTTGTCAGTACATCATAGAATAAAAATTATTAAGAAACGTAAGCACTAATTCAAGAAAAATTAAACTAATTTTTGAGGCCCTCACGTCTTGAAATTCATTCAGCTAATATTAATAATAACAATAATATTAATTTGTTTTACTGAAAAATATTAAAAATGCTTTTATATTTATATTTGAGCCAGCTATTTAGCTGGTTTAGATACCTCCTAATGACTATCATCAGTGGTGTTTTGGAAACAACTAATGGTTTGATTGTCGTAAATAATTTTTATATTCCAGGTATCAGAAACAGAATGCGATCAAATTTGAACTGTGAACCCGTGTTTTAATACACAAAGTAAACGTATATCCCATCAAATTCAACTAGCACTTGTAATCCAATGTAATGTACGGATCATTAAATCAATAAATATTTCCAAAAGACCATGACGGATATTTAGCGGAATACATCTATATAATCGGTCCAAGAATAGATTTAATTAAATATTATAAAATTTATAAATTTCTTCACTTTCACCCACATAAATAGCATTTACTCCTCAATGAAAAATAGATAAAGAGATAAAGGAACTAACGACAAAAATATTTTTATTTAACTATATATATTATATAGGGTTTACTGTATTTACCATACATTAAGCAAATAAAAGAAATCCAACTTTCGTAATAAAATCGAGAAGAATTTTGCCGCCTTACCATGATCTATGCAAATTATTAAAGATTTTTTAAATTTCATGCTTTCCGTAACTCATTTAAACGTAGACTGTTCGAAATGTCACTTACTAATGAATGAAGAAATTAATTTTGTTTAGGACCAAATTTATTTCCCACTTAGTTTATGTTTTTCGAACAATGGACTTTCTCGAGGCCCTTGAAAATATTTATGTTGTTGAGTATTATGCATTACGTTCAAATTATATTGAAATTTTTTCTCGTCAAGCCATTATCTCAATTTTAAAAAATAAATAAAAGTAAGATGAAGACAAATTTGATGGATACAATGAACGAGGCAGTCATTTCTAAAGTAATTTACCAACTGTTACAATTATGACAAATAAATTGAAGCGTTATCATCGTTTAATAAAATATTATCCCACAATATTGCGCTGTTATTATATTGCCTTATTTCAGGAATTCAAAAAACAAAAGCCATACCTTTTCTCGGGGATTAAAACGTTTTTGTCTTTTTTGGAACATGTACATCACGTAAAATCCAATGTTTCCATAACTGTTTCGTTTTCGGAGTATAGTGACCAATATAGTACTAATCTCATGTATAGTTAATCTGTTATATTACTCCGAAGTACTCTTTTTTGTGAGAAACGGCAGCAAAATCGTCAATCCAAGAATGTGTTAATCACCTGTTAAAGCAAACGGAGCTTTTATATCGAAGAAATAATTATTTTCACATTTTCATATACCTAATTGATCCCCAAAGTCTTAACAGAAACGAGTTATAGTAAACAGACACTAAGCATTTCTCACTAATCTCATTAATTTTACTTATTTTAAAATTAATTTATGATTTTCATATTGTTACAGGATTTAAGGATTGTTTTCATTTTGAAAATAATCTCCTATTTAAAAACTGTTTGAAAGACTTTTGAACTAAATTGTTTTATCTTTGTTCAGAAACATTTTCGTTTGGTGCATTTAAATCTAACTGATCTAACAGGTAATCCATGCCCTATTGCTCGAAAGTCAGAACTAGGAAGCTACTTATGCATCCGACTTGTCACAGAGTTTCTCACTGGGCATTGCGGAGTTAAAAAGCATCCATCGCACCTAGGTATTACTAGAGACGATAGCTGCAAACTTTATTGCGAAGAAGAGGAAACAGCAGAACATATTTTGTGTCACTGTGATAGTCTCGCCAGGCTCAAACTTCGGTACTTACCCACTAACTATCCACTTATAACAAAATTAGGCCACATCTGCCCGCCGGTTTTAATAAACAATACTCAATTACCAACAGCTGTAAAAACAAAATACTTGGGCGTACATCTGGATAGTAAACTAACCTGAAAGCTACACATATTTAATAAACATAAACACTTGGGTCTCAAATTGCGAAACTAATTTTGGTTCTTCATTCGAAATTCCAAACTATCACTCGACAATAAGCTGCTCATATACAAATCTGTACTAAAACCTATATGGAGTTATGGGGCCCAATTATGGGGTACTGCAGCAGACTCAAGCCTGGCAATTATTCAGCGTTTCCAATCTAAAACATTGCGGATGATCACAAATGCACCTTGGTATATAACAAATGAACAGCTGCACAAACAAGTACATGTTCGGACAATCAAGGAAGAAATAGCCAGTATTTTAAAAAATTACGCTCATCGCATATATGTGCACCCAAACCTGCTGGTTGATGTCACCTTCCAACACTTTTACAAGGCTGAGAACGAAATCATCGAGAGATATTTTAGATATGTAAATGTAGATCACGCACTGTTACTTTAAATATATATGGATATGTCACTGAGCATAGTCCATACGAGTCTTTCTTTTTTATATCGTAATAATTATTATTACGATTTATAATTATATGGTCATTCATACCTCATTGTCATTCATACCTAACAGATTGTAATTAAATAAATGGATTTCAAAAAAAAAAAAATCTCTCCAAATGACATAATGGTGTTCTTAACTGCTACTCGACTATCAAATTAAATTGGGTATGTCACAATAATCTTCAAAGGATGCAGTGACGTGGTGACAAGTTCCCACCGCGTTTTATAATCTATTCTAATTTTATTCTAATCTAACAGGTTTTTTTTCTATTTAACGATTCTTAATATTAAAAGGAAATATATATGCATGTACATATACGAGTGTATTGAATATTTATGATAAGTACTAAACTTGTGCCGCTTCTAATTTCCCATTAAGTCTAGTGTAGATGTGCGTTTGAACTGTCGGTTTTGTGCCCTTCTCTGGATTAATAACGTGACGTGAAGATTATTGATCATACCCTTTGGTAAATTTTTTTGATACATTGCCTGGAATATCTAGACCGCACTATGGAAGTCATAACTTCTATTGTAATATTGAGCATTAAGTATCAACTCTCAGATTTTGTTATGAAAACGCTGAAGTATCGTAATACTTACTTCACTAGCACACCTAACAGATTTATGTCATACGTCAAGATGGGCTTAGAGATTGTGTATACAAGATAAGTTTGTTTCGTATTGACATAGTTGAGTGCTTGGTCTAAGCTATTAGACTTGCTCTGATAAGAACGTAAAAAATTTTTAAAGTTTAAGCTTTACAAATTTTTAAAAGATTGTCCTCGCAATTTCTTAAATACAACCACAGAAATAAACTAAAGTACCAAAATGCAATGTATTGCTTTCATACAGAATAAAAATTTTTTGATTTGTACAAGATTAATTTAACAATTAATATGTTCTTGAACGAATGACTTTTAATGATTTTAACCACATGAAACTCATTAAAAAGATATTTAAATTAAACAATCATGAGCAGAGCTTTGTGTGATGCACTTTTGTGTGGAAGTTGCATCCTTTCGAACGCAGCATCATTAATATTGCACGGAATTACCCATAAGTGCGACTGCTGCCATTATTAATTGAGAGCTTTAGCGCGGCATGCAGCTACCCCTATTCCATGACGTTCTTCCTCATCATAATGCCGAGAGTAATTACTGAGTTTATATTTTGCAGGGATGCAATTGCTTCACGGACAGTTTTTATTTTGAAAATAAATGCAACGCGGTTACCGAGCCAAAGTAATGATCTCAGTTAGAAAATGCATGAACCATTGTTGCTCCTAAATGTGGGTCACATTCAGTCATTCGCGTAGAAGGTGATTGTTGGAAAATTAGAAAATTGTGGGGAATAAATGGTAGACAATATAAATATAAACATACATAGTTATTTATATGTTTTCGTTGGATTTCTCTAAGGTTTACTTTCAAAAACATTTGTGCTATTTTTAATGCGATGAGCAGTTTCAGCTCAGAAGACATAATAATTTCATGGTAATTGTTATTAACTAGCACAGTTCATCAGCATACTTAGCGTATTTAGCATACTTATACTATTAGTCCATTTTAGAGAAAACAGTAATTTGCATCCTGAATTATGATAATAATAATGCAAAATATTCTAAGTAATTCCGATATTTTTAAAAAATACTTTACTATATTATTTACATTATGTCTTATACATATTACTTAGGCAGTCGTCCCTACTGAGCTAAAATTATAATAGTAGCTATTGTAACAATTAATCACATACTTATAAATCCACAAGATTCTGTATGTAAGTAACATACAAATTAAATTTAAATAATAATATTGCGTGAAATGAAAACCATCCGCCATTTTTTGGTACGATTTATTCGCCATTATTATTTAAGATATTTTCCTTCATAATTGATACCTTCATAATTTCAGAGACCGAAACAAATGGTAGTCAGATGGTGCAAGGTGCGGGCTATATGGTGAATGTGTCAAAACTTTTCAATCCACAATGTTTCCTTTCAAAAATGATTCGTTTTCATTCCATTTCTGAGGAGTTTGACTTTTGATTATAAAGTTAAACAAATTTCTCTGAGCAAACTTATAAAGTAACCAGACATCGATCATATATGCCCTGCTTGATCTTTTTAAAAGATTCCATATTGTCATGTGGTTGTTGTTTAGTGCCTTCATTATTTGCTGACAGCTTGGCTTTCGATCAATCTCCACCAGGTGCAAAATTGCATTGACTTTATTAATGACTGGATAACCAGAACAATCAAACTTTCATACTGCCGGATCTAGCGTTCACTCACAGCATCCTAACCGTAATTTTAAGCCATATATCTGCATTACACAGCGCATTTCTTCAGATACTTTACTCAGCTACGAATACTTCGAGTTCCGAATTGCATATGTGCCTTCACAACAAATATAACCTAAAATATTACTTTTCGAACATATGGTCGTTTGACACAATCGGATTAGTGTTGCCAGATATTCCAACATTATCTAGATAGATAGTGACGACAGATAGTTTTTATATCACTTAATGTATATGTTTATATATATAAAAGATAATAATAATTATAGAACGATATTAAAAGTCTGTGTGTGCTTTCTTCGAAAGCCCAATGAAACAAGCTTCGATTGGCGCGATTGAGCTAGGAAGTCCGAACGGTACTTTTCCAGACAAACAAGTTGATAGCCCGTTTGGTAGCAATCAGGCTATCAGGAACTAAGTGCAGGAGCAGAATTTGAGAGGACGCGGATATTAACTTTTATATATGTTATATATATATGATCCATCCTCTGCAGTGGCAAATACTCATAATTCATTTCAGTTAACACTTCACTTACATTTTGTTACGATTTTATATCTGATACACAAAATATGTGAGGAAAAGCCAGAAACTTATTAAAGCAAATTAATTTTAATTTTATTAAGGATAAAGACGTAAAAATGTGTTAATGAGCAGTGAAATTATGAAGTTAACACCTTTAATCACACGCAGCATTAAAAAAGGAATAAAGTGGAGAAACGCCAAATGCTTCAAATTACCCAGAACTGATTTAATACAGAGAAATGCCAAAAGACGGAGTCACAAATACTTGGGCTTAGCAGAAGTAAGTACTTTCATTAGATTGACATAGGAGTGCTTATGGGTGTTTATTATGGAAGTGTTCCTTTTGAACTTGTGTGGTAAATCACCTCTGCGTCAGAAACATTGCGCAGCTCAACCAAAACATGAGTAATTACCTGCGTTTGCCTTTGTGCGGGCACATAACAATAAAGGATATTTTTATAATTTCACATGGTAAACGCGATTTTTAATTTTGGTTTTATGTGCGTAAATGCTTAGATATGAATTTAAATTGAAGCACTTTAAGCACAATTCCAACCCAGAAAAAGGACACGAAATACTCAAAGCAAAAAAGAGGAAATCTCACACATGTTTCGGGCTTAACTTATTTATGCCAGCATTTTTGCTGTACGTAATTTGCACTTGATAAGCCTGCGAACTGATAAGCGTTGCTCGTACTTTTAAACCTCATTTGAGATAATTTTACACTCCAGCGAAAAACTTTTTGAAAAGTTTGAAAAGTCCTTCTGCAGTGCGAGGGGCAGATTTGGCTGCTTATCATTTTACGGTGACGCTGTTTAAATTCGTGCATAAAAATTTTGTTTATTTACTCCTGCATAATAATTGCAAACTTGAAATTATGACATTCGAAATTTTCGGAACACATTTCCAGTCTGCGGTCCTGCACACATACGACCGTGCAGAGGTCCTGTGCGGCGTCGGTATTAGTGTTTCTGGTTCGAACACATACGCAGCTGTGCATGCAAATTGAATTGCTCAATTTTGTGGTTTAGCGCATAAAATTTGAATCTATTTGCGTTGTGTGCGTATTTGACCCATATTTCAGAGTAGGTGTGTTAGGACCTTGCAATGGGTGGGTCGGAGAGGACGTGGGTACCTGCAACCATGATGTATGCACGTGTATTTATAAAACAATTTCGTACGGCACAGATGTTAATATTTATGCAGCATCATGTTTATTTATGTTTACTCACAAATTAATTTAATGAACCATAAAGTGTTTTCATTTAAGGCAAATTTTATAAAAATAACAAAAACGAAACAATAATTAAAATTATTTATTTATTTTTTATTTGCAGCCAATTATGTGTGTTGTATAAGCGTTAAATGTGCAAGCTGTTCTGCATGACAGCATAAAAATTTCATCCAACTAATTCACTCTTCATTAATTATTTAATATAGAAGGAAAGATAAACATATATTTTTTTATCCTGTAATTAGAAATAATAATTGGTACTTATTTCACGCCAGAACTTAGAGTTTAAATGTATCTGCCTGCCATGGTTCTTCTAATGTATTAAAGCCACACATAACTTTTATGGTTCTTCTAACGTATTAAAGCCATAACTTCTATATGGTATATAACTATTATTGCAGTTGAGTCAATATATAAAGTCATCTTTGCGTTTGAAACACAAAAATATATAACAGAAAATAAGTAAATAGAAATTAAATTCATAAAATGTTCTTAATGCCAGTTTAAAGTGAATCAGGTGCGCTTAGACACGTAACCAAGGTAGGACCGATCTTTAGGGGGTAAAACTCCTCAAGAATTGATCAATAAGCTGTATGCAAGAGGATTTTTAAATTGCTGATATGCACCGATAGAATCAATTTTCCAGCAACCATCTATGACTTTGGTTATTCTTCCAATCAGAACAGCTAAATCATTTTCTGTGATGAAAAAGCTCTACAACGGAATTAATTGGCCATGACTGAATATGCTTGCTTTAATTTTAATTCAATGACATATTCAACTTAAAAAAAATTAAAAGATCACTACCATCTTTTATTTGATTTTAACCTGTAAGTCCCCTTTGAAGCAAATTTCTGGCTAAGAACCTGGTTGCAATAAGACTTACATCGAAAATCTTGTAATTCTTATCAATAGCTCCTATCAACAGAAAAAAAAACGCAAAGTGTTATTTATTCGTATTTACAAAATAATAATAAAATATTAGTTTTTATAATTAAAAATACGATTATTTGTTATAATCGAATCCCTGTATAAAAATTTAACAAACGTCAAATGACATAACAAATAGTGTTGCCAACTAAGAAGTGAACATTTACGACAGAAAACTACATATTCCGTTTTTCAAAATTAGCAACAAATCGTATCCGTTTTCCAAGTTCGTTGTGAATATCATTGCTGTTTTTCCCCCTCATGGCATTACATGGTGTTACTTATATTGGCGATGATCTTTGCTGCGGCCTAACCCCACGAGTTTCATAAGAAACTTAAAACTTATTGTTCTCTGGTTATTTGCATTGCATAATAATATTGAGGTCCTTAATTCCTACATTAACACTAAATATTAAATCATATTGCTTTTCTTTGTCTTTCTATTTTCCATTATGATAGACCAATCACTAAAAACAGAAAACTAGTACATACTTCGATTTATATTCTAGTGTAAACTTCCGCTGCCTTTTTCTATAAGAGTTAGCATTCTCTAAAATAGTATTCACTAAAACATTTAAATAGTTACTTAGCTTGTTATTAAAACTAGTCATAATTTTCGATTTCTTGATGGATTATAGATATGATCAGATTATTTATATATATGAAGATTGGAGCCATAGCGCACTGGTTATAGTATTTAGAAAAAAGAGTGATCAAATTAAACTATTTCTTTCGAGAACCTTGCATTTAAATTTTATTTTAGATTAAATTTAATGAAAAATAATTGAAATTTCATTTTTCATTTATAAAGAGGTTTTTTCGAACAGTAGTGAAATACAACAACAAAAATTTATTTTTTATATTATTTTAATTAATTGAATTTTTGGCTGACCATACAGCTGTTTCGAGTATTGCCAAATACCCATCATCAGTGGTCTTGGAAATAATTCTTGTATTTAATTATTCGTAAATAATTATTTTTTTGAGACTGCAAGTACCAGGAATCGAACTCGGGTCCTGCCAAATGTGAAGTTCAGAATCAGCGCACCTTAACCAACTGATCCAAAGCCGTACTTGACTTTTTTTCTTATGTTCGCATATTTTTCTGGAGTTTTGTTACTTTTGCTATGAAAGTTTTTATTAACAATTTTACTTGCTGTGTTAATATTAGAACGAAATCGTAAACCATGTGTAGAATAATTGAATTAATTAATTAATTATATTTTATTGTTTTTTTTGTTAAATTTCAATAATATTCTATTTGTAGAGGCATTATTTGTTACATGATTTGTTCTTTCTTATGTGTAGAATCTAATCTAGAAACGTAATGCTGAGAAAGTCATCCTAATTTTTCATTTATTTTAAATATGAAAACATGAATTTGTGAATTTATGGTTATACATTCATTCAAGAAAAAGAGCTTTTTTGGGCATATGATATCAACACTCTATTATCTTTTAATGCTAGCCTTAGCCTACATATGATGACTAAAAAAGACGCTATAGTGTCGAAATGAAGTGTGAAACATTATCACTCAGCCGTTGTTGGTTGGCGGGTGCTTCGTGTGACTGTACAAAGTCTTTTTGAAATGTTAGCTTCATCTCATGAATACATATAATTGACTTGTCAAATGGAAAATTTTGTTAATATAAAAGACTATATTTGACACTGGGTAGCATTTGGACAAACTTTCCAACTTCTTTACTCTGTCGAACATAGTTTTGTATAGTAATTTCTAATATTTTGACCGTAAACATATTTTGGATTCCAGAGAAAATTTGTTTAATTCAAGATTTAATTTCCAAACCACCTCTGCCGCAAATATTAATTTTTCTTCGATAATCATAAAGTAAAAACAACACAAATTTCCTTATTATATCCCATATTCGAAGTCACGACAGACTTACTCACATTGAGCCTGCGAACGGTTCTAGCAATAATCACTTATGATTTTTCGCTTAAATAGGGATGAATCACACTCGCATATTTAAATTTACCAGTGTTACTAACTATTCAAAAGTTAGATCAGTTTAAACTAAGATTAATAGGGTGACACTGTTTTTTTCAGAACTGGATGAAAAAGGCTCTTTGGATAAATTTTGTTAGTAGGAGCCAAAAACAATTATATATATTTTTAAAAATATTTTCAAGCTTTTCAGTAACTGCTAAACTAAATTAATTTAAATCTGACAATGATTATGATAATAATAATGACATCAGTAATGCAGTGGCAATTATTGTTTCTATAAAATTAAAAATTTCGAAGAAATTATTACTTTTATATGAAATTTATGTTTTATATGAAGTTTTACTTTAATATGAAAAAGTATTCTTGGAATAAACAATTCCTTATATATCTTTTCACCACTATTTATAAGCTGAAAATATGAATACGTAGTATTTAAAAGTACATTTAAATAGTTAATTTCAAATTGTAAAAATATTACTAACAATTATTAACACTCTCATGTCTTATTGCTTAAAATTTATTTTCATTAGAAATGAATCATTTGCTTCTGCTGAATTAAGTGCTTGATTAAGTATCGATAGTAATGCACATTTTTAATAGTCCATTACTTTTCTTAATTTTGGTCATCTAATTAAGAACAGCCTTTCGAACTTACGATGATTTTCCTTTTATGCGGGGAACACAGCTACATTTGCAGAAAAAACGGACTAAAGTAAACTTTGTCAAAAAAAAAATATTTATCGCCAATTTTCACAATAAATAAATTTGCTTCTCATAGCTTATAGGGAAATACATTTTTTTGGTTCGAAATATAGCCGCCAAAAACATCAAAGGCCGCTTTTTACTTGCAGCAGACACAGAATGGCAATGAAGCCATTCCTCCTTTTTCGTACGAATTTCAAGCAGAAATGAACGGAACGAAGTGGACTCACATTAACCCATATTAACTTTTCACTACTTACAACGGCTTTCTGACCGAGATTTATTACGTGGCAATAAATAAATTGTACGCGAAGAGTGCAGTGGATTCCGCAAGTGTTGTAAAGCAAATAAAGAGCTTCAGAAAAGCCCTCGAAATGTTATTTAATTTATCAAGTACATTAAACAGCGAAGTGGAGTGCAAGTAAATGGAGTAAATGAATTATAATTATTATGAAATTAAAGTGGGAACATAGTGTGATATATTATGCATGTGCAAGTATTTATATTATTTGCTTCAAAATATATATTATAGATATATGAAATGTGATGGGTTACTTCTTCAAAGATATTAAGAAAGCAGTACATTTGTTAAATAAGTTTCAAAAAGTACATGTCTTATAACAAACAATTAAGGTTTCATGGGCTTCTGTAACGACTCACTATTCTTAAACATGTCATTTCCATTAATAAATTCCCATTTTCACTGTCGCACTTTAAAAATTTAAAAAAAATTTGATGACCTTGTATAAAAGCTATCGTAAAAAAAATATTGATGAAAAATTTTTAATAAAGGAAATGTCCAAGAATGTGGTTTCAGTTACTCAGTCTATTTAATTTTAATGTTTAAACTTTTCTGAAACTTTTTTTTAATACAATTTCAAAAAAAAACCTCTTAACCTTTTTTACAAAACTTTATCGCTAAATATTCGAGCACTTGTGAATATTTATACATGTTAAATTCTAACAATGAACAGTTCACTTTTCATTATTTATTTTGTTAATTCTTCTTAATATTCATTAAAAAAATATACTAGAATATTATTACAACCAATATAATGATTTACGAATTTTGAAGTATACGTTGCTAACAAGTCAAATATATGAGTTTGTACAATATTATAATAGTTGATTAATTAATTAATATTACCTCAGCTTTTTAATGTATTTAGGTTCGTAATAAGATAAAAAAAATTTTGAAGACTGAGAAATCTACTACTTATTATTTTTAATCGCGTAAGATGTGGATGTTTTGCCAAAATTCTAACAAACTACTTACATTCTGCTCAAAAAGTAATCGGATTTTGTAAATAAAACACACACATTGAAATTTTATTCCAAATTTATTTTATCTCCTTCAAAATATGCTCCTTCTGAAGCGATACACATATGCCAACGCTTAACCCAATCTTCCATACACTTTTCAAAAGCCCGTGAAGGTATGGCTTTTAGTTCCTTCGGCGAATTCTCTTTTACTCATTCAATCGACTCAAAACGCTTACCACGAAGGGGCAGAAAAAAAGTCGCACGGATCCAGATCTGGCGAATATAGTGCCTGAGCGATGACAGTGGTGCCGTGTTTGGTCAAAAAATCACGTACAACAAGAATTTTCCATAGTAAAAATCGCTAAATGCACTTGAGGTAGTTTCACAGTAATAGCTGCTGTAAACAAACTAAATGACAGATGGCGCTCAAATTTGTAACATATGTCAAGAAAGGGTCTACCAACATAACAAAGAAAATTTTTGAAAAAGATCTAATACTTACGCAGTAGTTAACAAACAACAAAATTCGGAGAAGGTAGTCGATCTTAAAGGCAGGAAATAATGTTTGCATAATGTTTATATAGTATAATAATAAGTGTGTAGTAAATTATATATAGAAATATATTGCTTACGAAAATTCAAGTGATATCATTTTAGATAATACCATTTAGCATATTTGTCTAGATAAAAAAGCTATTGTACAATTTCGTGGAAAACTAAATACAAGCAATAAAGAAAATAATAATTTCAGAAAGTTTTCAGTATTGATAAAATAAATTTATTTTGTATAATTATTAAAATTACCTTCCATGGGAACATTACTGAAAATATTAAATAATAAATAAATAAATAATCAAATGGTTTTAATTATTTTTTCTTTTATTTCACCTACTCCTACCTACTCTTTCAACTTTAAATTTATTATTTCCTTCCGATTAAATGACTCAAATACTTCTTCGCATGACAACTTATTCTCTAAATTAAACATTAATAACTTTAATAAGAAGAAAATATAATATAATTTTTATAAAGTGACTATAAAATTTTTATAATCCAATAACAGATTTTCCATGAATTCACGCGTCTAACAGTTTACAAAAATATAGATTTCATTAATTTATCATCATTTCGTAATGTATCTACTCTTTTCTAGTTGGTAAGCAATTGCTGAGTTTATTTAAAAATGCTGAAGTATGAACATAGTTACACAGTGCTCTATATAAAGCTCTGGCATTTAACCCAATGTATACATGTTCCTCACAATAGGTCAGTAGTTTACACCAAAATGGTCAAGGACATTTCTTTGAACAATTACCGTTTAATATACAGAAATAAAAAGAATAAGCAGAACAAACAAAAGAAAAAGGTTAAAAGGTTAAAAATGTGTGCGGGCATCAGAGCGTATGAGTGACTTTATGCAGCTTTACATCCGAAATCGAAGCTTAAGTGTGCAAAAATCTGTCAAAAAGGTAACAAAGCAGTTATTTGAATTTCTTCTCGATTATATGATTGCAATATCAGATAAAAAATATAAAGCATTGTACAAATATTAATTTATAATATCAGATATATGAGAACATCTGTACTGATTTTAAATTAGTTCAATTATTTATTTATATCTACTTCTTTTCCGTTTCAAATATTAGGAAATAAAAATAATAAAGAAATATTAAAATATTCTTTATCCATAAATTAAATATTATTTTATGAGGATAAAATATTTTGATTTTAATATGCTTCCAGTTATTTATATTGTGTATGTATTCATATACATATTTCACAACCAAACGGCAATAAAATTAAACAATATTTGTATAATTTGAAAAATTTCATTCATTTATTTCAATTTCAAGATGTTTAAGAAATGATTGGACATATAAAGGAATTTATATAAAACCAAACTATACCACAAAATATTTTCTTCTCAAAAGTTTAATTAATCAACAAAACAATTAAAAAAGGATTTGCTTTCATTTCAGTATTTATTAATATACTGTAGATATTCTAAAGAATAAAATTCTAAAATAATATAATCAAAATAATATAAAGCAATAATATTTAATACCAGAATGGATATGAAAGGAGCTGAAAAAACATTTATTTTCTCGAAAAAAATTTATTAAAACTCGAAATTGCTTAAATTTCATTCGTTTTGCTCAAATGATTTTATTATATTAAATATGTGTGTTTCAATTTGTCAAATATAAAAATAATGTTTATTTTATTAAAAAAATATGAAACGTTTGGAGCAAATTTATTCTGTTTGCATTTCATTCACTGGAATAAGTGTCGATGTGATTTGTGTGTGAATGTTGATTCGAGATATTGCAATTATTTTTAACGAAGCCACAATATGTGAAATATTGAAAGCGACAAGCATGAAAGTCCTAAAAATCCTTTATTTTGTGTTATTTTGTGTGTTCTCTGCACACGAAATATAACTGAAGCTCAGTATATTTGATTATTTAAGCATTAAAATATAAATTAACAGAAAAAATTTCAAATCAAAGGACGAATTCGAATGGAAATTTATAAAACGAACATCACATGAAGTATGGAATTCATCTTTTTTTCCAAAAATGTTTTTTGCAATTATGATTGACAATATCAACCAAAATTGTTTGTTAATGCATTTATTTTTATAAACTTCCATAATTATATAAATAAATCTGAAAAGTAAATAATTCGCTTTGTTCAATAGAAAATTAACATAATATATCAACATTTCTCACTACACAAAATGTATTATCCATTTCTATGGGTTATCCATTTTATGGTTCTGGAAATAAACACTTATAAACAATCTCATGATGGAGATTTTAATCAAATCAAATTATTTAACTTCATGGTTCAAATTTTACCATCTATTGTATATGTAGTCATGGTCTGCCATACCAGACTGTGATTCTTTATGGATAAAAAAACAGTATTTGAACGAGTAATTGTGGATTTTATAGAGACGGATCTTTTACTGTCAAAGATACGATGATTTTATTTATTGACACATCATCATTGAGCAAAGTTTAATGCAAAAAACGTCAAACTTACACAATTTTGACACTTTCAGCTATTATTTAGCAATCAACGTGGTGAAATGGCAAACTGTAAACTAAATATACTATAAGAAGTCTTGAGTGACATTTTTTATGACACATGTCACTACAACAGTATTGCCAAATCAAAAACACAAAAAGTATAATCCTTTATTTTTAAATATTGTATAAAAGTTTTAGTAAAGTTTTAAAGTTGAAAAATTTTTTTAAACAAAATGCTTTATCGAGATTATTAAATTTTGAATATATTTTTCTAAAAAAAACCTTAAAATTTTTCGTTAGTAGAAGTAGATTTACTACTAACCATAATAGTTACCAAAAATTAAGAAAGCTTTTCCTAACCACTTAATTTATGTTTTCTTTAATAGTTAAAATAAATAATTTTTATAAGGAACATAATCATGAGAAAAATTTACCATTATTGTCGAGTTTAAGGACCAAAATTGGTCACGCGATGGCGGTTAAATTGTAATGACTTAATTTTATTTGGTGAGGTGGTCGTATATATTGATTTTGACAAGTTGAGTGTTTATTTGGTTAACAAATTGTTTACATTGATCGATAAAATTGATGTCAGGTAACTATTATTAATGATTTTGAATTTAAATTCAATGTATAATTCAATTATTATTTTTTACATTTACACATATGGTACTGTCTAAAAAGAGTATCATTTTCAAACGACAATAACAGATTAGGAACGTAGAAAAACAATGAAGCTACCTAAATAGGTTTCATATCAAATAAAATACTTTATATCGCATTAGGTCGGATGTCAAATTTTAATAAGAATAGGCCGAAGCCAGATTTTTTCTTATATTTTGTTTTAACTATTCTTTTCTTTTTTAGTGAGGATACCCAGCTATATAAATTCTATATTTT
>NC_051846.1:138265179-138272741 GCF_002237135.1 Teleopsis dalmanni | reverse complement strand
GTACTAACTTCGTTGGAGCATCCAAAAAATTAGATAAGGATTTACAACAGGCTATTAAAAGCAATGTGAGTGCAGTTTGTGCATTGGAAGCAGAAGGTATAAAATGGCATTTCATTCCACCGGCAAGTCCTCATTTTGGAGGTTTATGGGAGTCGGCCGTGAAGTCAATAAAACACCACTTGAAAAGAGTTGTTGGCGAAAATAAACTTACTTATGAGGAGTTAAGCACACTTCTAACTCAAATTGAGGGCATACTTAATTCACGACCGCTTTGTGCAAATGTTGACGACAATGATATATTAACTCCAGGTCATTTTTTAATTGGGCATGCTATCATTGACTATCCAGAAGCAGTAGATGATATGAACATATCTTCATTAAATCGTTGGAAGATAATTCAAGCAATGAAGAAACATTTTTTGAAACGATTGAAGGAAGAATATTTAACGAATCTTCAGCAGAGGTACAAATGGAAAGGGGTTCAAGCAAACGTTAAGGAAGGCCAAGTGGTAATAGTGAAGAATGAGGAAACATATCCAGGAAGATGGCCTCTTGGAAAGATAATTGACGTTCATCCTGGAAAAGATAATCTGGTGAGAGTAGTATCGGTAAAAACTCAGAACGGCACAATAAAACGTCCGATTCAGAAATTATGTGTATTGGAAGGCGTACACGAACAAATACATGTTGCTGAGAATAAGAAGATAAATGTTATTAAACGAAAAGATTTGAAAAAAGAAATATCTGTTAATTTAATGTTACTTTTATTGCTAATGATTTTAATTCCATCTAGAGTAGCGTCAGAAGCAATTAAAGGAGGAAAAGTGAATGAGATAGACAAAGACACGGTGGTTTATTTGGACGAAATTGGATCTATGAACGTGGTATCATCATCATGGAAGCTGTTAATATGTTTTGATTTGGAGCCCTTTTTCGAAATAATTGATAAAGGAGGTACAACTATATTGGAAATGGAGAAATTTGTTCTAAACTACAAACATTTGAAAACCATTGTGTGGCAATTATAGAAGATATGAGACAGCAAATAAAGCAGATGCAGGACACAAATAAATATTTGCTTCAATATAAAAATCAAAGAACGAGAAGAGCGCCATTTGAGTTCATCGGGTTACTGCAGCACATATTGTTTGGCACAATGGATGCAGAAGATAGAAAAATGTTCGAAGAAGACATGATGAGATTACTAGAAAATCAGCATGATATCAAGAATCTGATAAATAAGCAAACTTCGGTAGTAGATTCTACGGTGAATTTGTTAAAAAGAACCACCACGGAGATAAATAATAATTTTAAACAAATGCAAGATAGGCTCAACCTCTTGTCGTCGGCAATGCAGGAATCATATTTGGTATATCGGGAGTCAATTAAGTTTTTCATGGTAACAAAAGAGCTGCAGGGAATAATTGAAGAAAACAGAAATGTTCAAACAGAAATAATAGAGCTTTTAATTGACATAAATCATGGGAAATTGAATCCTTCGTTGATAACTCCTACTCAACTGTATGAAGAAGTTAGAAGCATCAAAGAACATCTTACAAATAAATTAAGGCTGCCAGGAAATAGCGATAATCAGTTGCAAGTTATTTATAAGCTTTTATCGGCAATAGGAACAATAATGGATAAGAAACTAATCATAAAGGCAGAAATACCATTATTTGACACACAAGAATCAAAACTATACAAAGTAATTCCGATGCCTATGGAAAAGCATGGGATAATTTTGAGTCCAATGATACAAAAGCAGTTTCTTATATATAATTTCGAAATGGACTCATACCATTTGATGACGGAAACACAGCTCAACTTATGCAAACACGTCACAGAAGCGGAGTATGTTTGTGAAGGTAATTGGCCATGGCTAGATGCGAATGACTCGTCGTGTGAGATTTCACCATTGAAGCCTTTAAATGCTTATAAATGTACATACATTGAAGCGGAATCATCTCTATATTGGGTAAAGCTAAATAATGCAAATAATTGGTTATTTAAAACATTTAAACCAACATCAGCACATATCCAGTGTAATCAAAATCGGCAATTTATTTTAGAACTTCCACAACAGGGAAGAATATCATTGCAACCAGGATGTACAATAAGAATTGAAGGTGTTACAATAAAATCACCATTTAATATAAACTCTAATTCGAAAAAGGAAATACCAGCCACATTGACAGCGAAGATAGGGAACACTACTAGAATTCGTTTTCCACCATTAAATTTATTAATATCCAATCACACAAATGAACTGCAAGAGCTTCAGAGTCAAATCAAAGTCATAAAAGAAGAGAATATTAAATTACGTGAAATTAAATATCATCAAATAGCAAGTCATACATCTCTTTTCTTAGTAACAATTTTGATAATAGGTATAGTGATATATTTTGTAAAAAGGAAGCATACGGAACGCGCAATTGCTCGATTGGACGTTTTTAACAAGGAGAATCTCTAATATGACCAGACCAATGAACGCTAAATAATCAAACGAGATTGGAATGTAGAATTTGGCCGCTGGCAGAATGTTCAATCACGAACATGAGTTTTGACCTCCGGCAGAATGTTCAATCATGAACAGGAATTTATACCATAAATTTAATTATTATAGTTTATATCATCACCTAAATTCTTAGAATTATGTACTAAAGAAAAATATAGATAAATAGTAACATTTTTTAGCAACCGTATTTAAATTATTAAACTAAAATATATTCATAAAAACAATAGGAGGAAAATCCCAAGTGTTGGGACTTCCGTCCTTTTTTAACCTTTTTTAACCTTTTTTGACAAATGTAATACAGTCCACTAAAATCATAATAATTTAACCTTGATGTAGAAATTAGTCTTAAAATATTTTTGTATAAAAACACAACATTATTTTAAATAAAATCAGTAGCTAAAAATTACTCAAAGTGTGTGTACTTTAATTTATTAAATGTACAATGGGTTACTTCTTCAAAGATATTAAGCAAGCACTACATTTGTTAAATAAGTTTCAAAAAGTACATGTCTTATAACAAACAGTTAAGGTTTCATGGGCTTTTGTAACGACTCACTATTCTTCAACATGTCATATCCAATAATAAATTCGCATTTTCATTTTCAAACTTAAAATTTAAAATTTAAAAAAAATAACCTTGATAACCTTGTATAAAAGCTATCGTAAAAAAAATATTGATGAAAAATTTTTAATAAAGTAAATGTCCAAGAATGTGGTTTCAGTTACTCAGTCTATCTAATTTTAATGTTTAATTTTTTCTGAAACTTTTTTTTAATACAATTTCAAAAAAAAACCTCTTAACCTTTTTTACAAAACTTTATCGCTAAATATTCGAGCACTTGTGAATATTTATACATGTTAAATTCTAACAATGAACAGTTCACTTTTCATTACTTATTTTGTTAATTCTTCTTATTATTCATTAAAAAAATATACTAGAATATTATTACAACCAATATAACGATTTACTTGCGTTGCTAACAAGTCAAATATATGAGTACGTACAATGTTATAATAGTTGATTAATTAGTTAATATTCCCTCAGCTTTTTAATGTATTTAGGTTCGTAATAAGATAAAAAAAATTTTGAAGACTGAGAAATCTACTACTTATTATTTTTAATCGCGTAAGATGTGGATGTTTTGCCAAAATTCTAACAAACTACTTACATTCTGCTCAAAAAGTAATCGGATTTTGTAAATAAAACACACACATTGAAATTTTATTCCAAATTTATTTTATCTCCTTCAAAATATGCTCCTTCTGAAGCGATACACATATGCCAACGCTTAACCCAATCTTCCATACACTTTTCAAAAGCCCGTGAAGGTATGGCTTTTAGTTCCTTCGGCGAATTCTCTTTTACTCATTCAATCGACTCAAAACGCTTACCACGAAGGGGCAGAAAAAAAGTCGCACGGATCCAGATCTGGCGAATATAGTGCCTGAGCGATGACAGTGGTGCCGTGTTTGGTCAAAAAATCACGTACAACAAGAATTTTCCATAGTAAAAATCGCTAAATGCACTTGAGGTAGTTTCACAGTAATAGCTGCTGTAAACAAACTAAATGACAGATGGCGCTCAAATTTGTAACATATGTCAAGAAAGGGTCTACCAACATAACAAAGAAAATTTTTGAAAAAGATCTAATACTTACGCAGTAGTTAACAAACAACAAAATTCGGAGAAGGTAGTCGATCTTAAAGGCAGGAAATAATGTTTGCATAATGTTTATATAGTATAATAATAAGTGTGTAGTAAATTATATATAGAAATATATTGCTTACGAAAATTCAAGTGATATCATTTTAGATAATACCATTTAGCATATTTGTCTAGATAAAAAAGCTATTGTACAATTTCGTGGAAAACTAAATACAAGCAATAAAGAAAATAATAATTTCAGAAAGTTTTCAGTATTGATAAAATAAATTTATTTTGTATAATTATTAAAATTACCTTCCATGGGAACATTACTGAAAATATTAAATAATAAATAAATAAATAATCAAATGGTTTTAATTATTTTTTCTTTTATTTCACCTACTCCTACCTACTCTTTCAACTTTAAATTTATTATTTCCTTCCGATTAAATGACTCAAATACTTCTTCGCATGACAACTTATTCTCTAAATTAAACATTAATAACTTTAATAAGAAGAAAATATAATATAATTTTTATAAAGTGACTATAAAATTTTTATAATCCAATAACAGATTTTCCATGAATTCACGCATCTAACAGTTTACAAAAAATATAGATTTCATTAATTTATCATAATTTCGTAATGTATCTACTCTTTTCTAGTTGGTAAGCAATTGCTGAGTTTATTTAAAAATGCTGAAGTATGAACATAGTTACACAGTGCTCTATATAAAGCTCTGGCATTTAACCCAATGTATACATGTTCCTCACAATAGGTCAGTAGTTTACACCAAAATGGTCAAGGACATTTCTTTGAACAATTACCGTTTAATATACAGAAATAAAAAGAATAAGCAGAACAAACAAAAGAAAAAGGTTAAAAGGTTAAAAATGTGTGCGGGCATCAGAGCGTATGAGTGACTTTATGCAGCTTTACATCCGAAATCGAAGCTTAAGTGTGCAAAAATCTGTCAAAAAGGTAACAAAGCAGTTATTTGAATTTCTTCTCGATTATATGATTGCAATATCAGATAAAAAATATAAAGCATTGTACAAATATTAATTTATAATATCAGATATATGAGAACATCTGTACTGATTTTAAATTAGTTCAATTATTTATTTATATCTACTTCTTTTCCGTTTCAAATATTAGGAAATAAAAATAATAAAGAAATATTAAAATATTCTTTATCCATAAATTAAATATTATTTTATGAGGATAAAATATTTTGATTTTAATATGCTTCCAGTTATTTATATTGTGTATGTATTCATATACATATTTCACAACCAAACGGCAATAAAATTAAACAATATTTGTATAATTTGAAAAATTTCATTCATTTATTTCAATTTCAAGATGTTTAAGAAATGATTGGACATATAAAGGAATTTATATAAAACCAAACTATACCACAAAATATTTTCTTCTCAAAAGTTTAATTAATCAACAAAACAATTAAAAAAGGATTTGCTTTCATTTCAGTATTTATTAATATACTGTAGATATTCTAAAGAATAAAATTCTAAAATAATATAATCAAAATAATATAAAGCAATAATATTTAATACCAGAATGGATATGAAAGGAGCTGAAAAAACATTTATTTTCTCGAAAAAAATTTATTAAAACTCGAAATTGCTTAAATTTCATTCGTTTTGCTCAAATGATTTTATTATATTAAATATGTGTGTTTCAATTTGTCAAATATAAAAATAATGTTTATTTTATTAAAAAAATATGAAACGTTTGGAGCAAATTTATTCTGTTTGCATTTCATTCACTGGAATAAGTGTCGATGTGATTTGTGTGTGAATGTTGATTCGAGATATTGCAATTATTTTTAACGAAGCCACAATATGTGAAATATTGAAAGCGACAAGCATGAAAGTCCTAAAAATCCTTTATTTTGTGTTATTTTGTGTGTTCTCTGCACACGAAATATAACTGAAGCTCAGTATATTTGATTATTTAAGCATTAAAATATAAATTAACAGAAAAAATTTCAAATCAAAGGACGAATTCGAATGGAAATTTATAAAACGAACATCACATGAAGTATGGAATTCATCTTTTTTTCCAAAAATGTTTTTTGCAATTATGATTGACAATATCAACCAAAATTGTTTGTTAATGCATTTATTTTTATAAACTTCCATAATTATATAAATAAATCTGAAAAGTAAATAATTCGCTTTGTTCAATAGAAAATTAACATAATATATCAACATTTCTCACTACACAAAATGTATTATCCATTTCTATGGGTTATCCATTTTATGGTTCTGGAAATAAACACTTATAAACAATCTCATGATGGAGATTTTAATCAAATCAAATTATTTAACTTCATGGTTCAAATTTTACCATCTATTGTATATGTAGTCATGGTCTGCCATACCAGACTGTGATTCTTTATGGATAAAAAAACAGTATTTGAACGAGTAATTGTGGATTTTATAGAGACGGATCTTTTACTGTCAAAGATACGATGATTTTATTTATTGACACATCATCATTGAGCAAAGTTTAATGCAAAAAACGTCAAACTTACACAATTTTGACACTTTCAGCTATTATTTAGCAATCAACGTGGTGAAATGGCAAACTGTAAACTAAATATACTATAAGAAGTCTTGAGTGACATTTTTTATGACACATGTCACTACAACAGTATTGCCAAATCAAAAACACAAAAAGTATAATCCTTTATTTTTAAATATTGTATAAAAGTTTTAGTAAAGTTTTAAAGTTGAAAAATTTTTTTAAACAAAATGCTTTATCGAGATTATTAAATTTTGAATATATTTTTCTAAAAAAAACCTTAAAATTTTTCGTTAGTAGAAGTAGATTTACTACTAACCATAATAGTTACCAAAAATTAAGAAAGCTTTTCCTAACCACTTAATTTATGTTTTCTTTAATAGTTAAAATAAATAATTTTTATAAGGAACATAATCATGAGAAAAATTTACCATTATTGTCGAGTTTAAGGACCAAAATTGGTCACGCGATGGCGGTTAAATTGTAATGACTTAATTTTATTTGGTGAGGTGGTCGTATATATTGATTTTGACAAGTTGAGTGTTTATTTGGTTAACAAATTGTTTACATTGATCGATAAAATTGATGTCAGGTAACTATTATTAATGATTTTGAATTTAAATTCAATGTATAATTCAATTATTATTTTTTACATTTACACATACTGTCTAAAAAGATTATCATTTTCAAAAGACAATTATTAGGAACGTAGAAAAACAATGAAGCTACCTAAATAGGTTTCATATCAAATAAAATACTTTATATCGCATTAGGTCGGATGTCAAATTTTAATAAGAATAGGCCGAAGCCAGATTTTTTCTTATATTTTGTTTTAACTATTCTTTTCTTTTT
>NC_051846.1:138254520-138265079 GCF_002237135.1 Teleopsis dalmanni | reverse complement strand
TATATTTAAATGTTTTAAGAAGCTTTTTCACGATTTCAGCAAAATATTAATAGTAGATATATTGCAACAATTTATTTAATACTTTATACTTCTTCAATACAGTTTTATAGAACTATTTAAGATATTAAAGTAATTTATTATATGTAATTAAAAAATTAAATATGAATTCTTTATTTTAAAATATTTGAGAACATAAAAAATGTTTTATATTTCCGCTATATAAATTGTTTAAAAAATTTTAATAAATGTTTATGGTATATATGCCCAGTTTATATTATAGTATTACTTATTTATCATAAATACTTTATTTTTATAACATTGTGTAGCACTATTATTATATTTATAAATATAATATATAATATTGCACTATTTAATTTTATTATCATATTAGACTTCTTGATATTATTACATTAAAATTTTTATTTGTATATTAAGATTTTGTACCAAATTTTTTATTCACTCAATTAAGTATTATAGTATATAGTATATATAGCTAATTTTATTCTGATGATATAACTAAATAATTAATTAGAATCTTTTATATGTTTTACGCTATAATAAGAAAGTTGTTAGCTATTAAAAATATTAAAATTAATTAAATCAATTTAATTTCAATATTAAACCATTTTAATCTATATATATGTATATATATAACTCGAAAGTAGTAACATACCTGCTTGGATGATTTGGCTCATGTGCAAAAGGTTCGGCGTAAATATTTCTGACTGGTGGAACGCGTCGCGGCAATGGTGGCGGTGTTGGATTATAACCATCCATAATTGTATCACAATCGGAATATTTAATGGATTTCATAGTCATTTTGACCAGTATTTTGTATTTTTTATAATAATTTTTTTCGAGACCAACTGTGAAAATATTTATAGGTTTTGACCTATGCTTTGTCGCAGTATTACTATAACAACAAATTTGTTTTAAATAATTTCAACACTTTTTACGTATGCGTATGGAAGGAAATATTTTATTATTAATTATATTGAAAGAATTACAGTTGCATAATTTTAATAATTAATAGTAGCAAATGCATTTTCGGTTGCACGCATACACGCGAATGAATGCAAGTGCATTGGTATAATTGCATATATTTATAATATTGAACTGCAAAATATGCATATTCCTTTATATATCACAAACGTTTTTAAGGATAAAATGTTAAAACGTTATTATTCCGCCGCGTTAATTACGCTGACAGCGTTCTTTCGCATTTCCATTACGCAGGCATACATTTTCATTTAAATTAATTATTTTCTTTATTTTCTTTATTTTTATGGGCTTCACGTACGTCCTCACTGTTCGGTTTACTTCAACCACCGTTCAAAAACATTTTAATCAAATTGATTTTTTATCATTAAGATAAAGTAAAATGGTAGAAGGCGTTGTTTCCTCTACTTTTAAACGGACTGGGTGATCAACTTTAAATACGACGGACTTTTAAATTCTATTGCAGATTAAAGCTCGTTATTATGTGTGCCTAGAAGAGAAACAAGAATTAAATTGAATACTTTGGTTTCACATTTCTTTAAAAAATTGTTGGTCTTAACGGAGCTGAACGCCTCATTTACGTGCATTTTTGTTTAACTTTTCTATATATTTTTCCATACTGCGGTACTAACAATTGGCGATTATTTTGATTAAAGCTGTCGGTCATTTCCTTTTCATTAAGTGGCGGCGTAGTGGAGTGGTGGTCGCTTTCGACCACCTACTGTTGCGTGCTGCTTTGGCATTCCCATTTTGTTTTAAACAATTTCTGCTGTTAACAAACTTGTACAATCATAGCTAATCAAAATTCGTTAATAAAGCAAAAAATTTGTTAATAAATTTAATAAATTATTCCTCAGCTCTTTAGCGTTCAATCAAAATCAGAAATTGAATTTATATGCGTGAAATATGCTTCATCACGTAAGCATAACAACGACATTAAGAAAATTAATGTGCCATAAATTAACAATTTTTAAAAACACAAATAAGCACTAATTGAAAAATAAATCCATTAAAAATTTCATTAAATTGTCATTATTTAAACGAATTTAAATAATATGAAAACTTAAAAAATCACTAAAGACGCAAAATGGTGGAATAGCCCTGCTAAAAATGTTTTAACACAACGACACATTTATTATGTATTACCGAAGAGGTCGAAATTGACATGTGGGCAATAAGTAAGTGACTATTTTAAAAGTCAGATTAATTAAAATATTTTCATAAAATTAAACTCAAATCGAGCTAATTAGCAAAATAATTTTAGAAAATATTATAAATACGAAAGTTGAGATAGACCTTGAAGTACATATTAAAGACAATGGATTGTAACACCAGAAGACAAAAAATATTGTATAAACGTTTTAAGATACAAGAAAAAACCCTTTATAGGGGCAAGATTAAAACAAAACTACTGGATGTTTATTTTCTACAAAAATATTTATATATTTGCTGTCAGAGAGCAACAGAATTCTCTGGAAATTTGAATGAAGCCTACGTGACTCTTTAAAGAAATATCTTTAAGATGACTTAGATCTTTTGAAGATTGAGTCCCTAAACTTCGTTGCGAATCCACTTTACAGTCATAGTAAGATTCATTAAATGGAAATTGAATTTTCTAATACTATTAACTAACCGCCAAATATGGCTAGTTACTTAACACCGCTACTCAATGAGATTGTGGGTTCATTTTAATAATAAATTGAATTAAATTTTATAACCAGTTCAATATGTCGAAAATCTTCAATGGTCATCTTTAGGAACAAAATTCCATAAAAAAATACATAAAAATTTAATCATTTTTGTACAAACACCAACAATATTTTACAAGTCCTATATTTATGCATCTCCTTGAATAATAGTCTTAGCTTGTCAATTAGAAATAAAATGAAATAATTAAGAAAAAAAAAAAGTAACAGTAGGGAAAAAAGTATTATTATATGATAAAGTCACCAAAGATCAAATTAAGGCTGTACGATTTCAAGCAGCATTAATTTGATAGAACGAACATGATAAAAACAGAAATATGAGGGCAAAACTGTTACATGACATCGGTAAATGCTCAAATTTAATTTATTTAGTAATTTTCAGGTATTATGATAAGAGCTATTATACCAACTTCAAATGAACCGAGAAATAATTTCATTATTTTGAGACACACATAATCCACAAAACTGGCAAGCAACAATTTTATTTAGCCTGATATTTTATTTAATAAAGCACAGAAAACAAAAGCAAGAAAAAAAATTAATTTTCATCACTAAATCAAAAGTGGATTTCACCCATCAAATCTTGAGCGAAATTCACCTTCAAATCGATACAAATTCGAGTGCGGGGCCAGGCCACGAAGCAAAATGTATTCCCACCCATGTTGTGTGGCAACACAAATCAACCAAATTTATGACGAGTCATCGTCTAATATTGAAAAGACGTCACGATACGTTACGATTTTATACCATAATTTCATAATATAATTGGTTATTGTAGCTGGAAGTGGATTATGTGGTATATCAGGGATTTTCGTTTCAAATTAAGTTTATGAGAAAGCAAGGAAATAAACATGAACGTTGTAACTGCAGAAACGTAACGCAACTAACACCAACATAAGAGGCCACTTCAGACAAAGCCACAATCATAGTCACATTTCACAGAGAAACCTTTACGAAAAATATGTACAAGTACAAGTACAACTGGAAAAAAATATAGTGGCAAAGGAATAAGAAAAGACCTTAAACGTAATTCTTGTAATTGCAGAGGCTGCAAACATGATCGCACAAAAGCCTTTAGGGATTTTGAAGTACAAAATCCGCAAACATCAAGAACAACAAGAACAACCAGTAAAGTAACGAAAACAATGAAAAAACGAACAAAACACAAATCGCAAAATAAAAATTAAATAAACTGGAAAGAATTCAGACAAATATTTCAGAAAATTGAATTAAAAAAGTATAAACAAAAAGAATCGAAGAAGCTAAGAAAAAGCGCAAACAAGTGCATTTCGAGATTCTCAGTCAGTCATCTATATGGGAAATGGGAAGGAGCACAACACTCGTACCTACATGTATCTAGATACACAACGAAAACATACAAAACACAAGCTTGTTTGTTTGATTGCTAATATAAAGAACTAAATCCCTGGCAATACTACAAGTGTTGTTGGGTTCACTCAAATACTCATATGCACCTCCGCACCTGGCAAGTAAGTTGCTTTCAAAGTTGAAAATTGTACACATGATAGGCATGGCTATTTGTAAGACAGCTCCTAATCCCAATCGGCATTAGTAGAAGTCGAAGCAGTCAACATGGCACACAATACAAAATAGGTACGAGAAAAAATGTGTTGTACGAGTACACAGGAAAAAAGATCAACACAAAACTGTTTTAGCTAAAGTACGGAATTATTGTTGTACATGATACCAAACCCAATAGTATCTAAGCATCAATTTACCCTGAAAAGTAATCAGTCATAATTATTAGTGATGAACTTTTCTGAACTTTTACGATTACACTAGCAGCCGATATGGAGGAGCACCGCATGTGGATTGCATGGTACTCGGAATGTGAGCTGCTTATGCGTAGGCCTAAATTTCTTTATTAGTTGCCCTGTACTTAAAGCACTTAAAGTGGATTGGCATACGGCAAAATGAGCTAAATTTGGAAATGTGAAATATAAACCAATTAAATCTATAATTTATGGATCTCTTGTAATGTCTAATTGGGCATGATGCACTTGTATTTCATGTATTTATTTACTTAAGACTGTAAGATTGTGAGGTAAATGTACAACGAAATAAATCACTGGTAATAATATGCATCTTGTAACTGTAATATTCTTATCTATATGTAATAAATTTTATATTTTTTCTTTCAAATACGAAACAAGCAAAAGTGTAGAGTTTAAAAATTCTTTGGTAGGTGTTTCTGAGACTCTTGAAATGATTACTTACATTATGTACGCTTGCCTACTTTGGTTTATTTTTATGAAATTGAGCTATTGAGCTTCAAGAGACTTAAAGTTTGGCTCTATTAAAGATTTTAGGCAGCACAAATCATTGCATGTATAACGAAAAATATTTAATTTAAATCACTCTATAGTTACAGTTGTTAGTGCAATACACTGTTTCCAAAGTTATTTCGATAATTGTACAAGATTATTATCCAATCAATGCTACCTATACTGACGATATCGCTGTGTTTGCGGTAGTAGGAACTAAGAGAAGGAAAAACCGAGCATAAATGTGGAAGAGTGCTTCATCTACTTAGGTTTTGAAAGTTTGCTGAAGTGCAACGATCCTTATAATTCCGATTATTATACCTAGCGATAACAACATCTATCGTTCACACGACAAATTCTGTCATAAAAACCACGAATACCCAAACAGCTAATAATTTAAATTTTATTAGGTATATTTCAGTTGTACCAAATGTAGTAATCAACCTTTTTTTGCAAAAAACTAGTATGTTAACTCCCCTTAAAATAAATTTCTGGAAACAGAACTGGTGCAAGCCCCAGATTTTTTATTAAAAGCCTACTATTTTTTAAGGATTTTTACTAAGAAGCATTTGACCCCAAAACACCTGTATTGGTAGTGTTAGGATTAGTTTTAAGTTTTTGTGAATAGAAAGGACTTAAATTCATTAGCGAACGTAAATACTTATTAAAAACTTACTTTTGGTTTGAATATAATTTTTTACAAAAGGGCAAGTACAAATTTTCAAAATATTTTTAAAGCACTTGAAATATTTTGATAAGTCATTGCAATATTTCGAATAACTAACATTTATTTTGTTTACCTGTCAACTATAAAAAGCCATAAAAATCATATTAATATAATTTTCCAGTAAAACCGGAGCAAAAGACAACCGTAGACAGTGTTATTAAGTAGCTTAATGGGAATGACATCGCTAGTACCATCAGCACCTACTAAAACGTTGTAAAATTGCAGCTCATCGACTTCCACTGCAATTACCATAAAAAACGCGCACACATGCCTGTAAATTTACGACCGGTAAGTGGCCTAAAGGATACGCACTAATGAATAAGGAATCTTGTAATATTAGTAATAAAATCGCAGGAAGATGGGCTTACAACAAGACTACAGAAATTAATAAATTCTTCACGATAAATTCATAAAAGACACTTTAAGTTAAAGTTTAAATTAGTTGCCGTACAATAAACTGTGGCAGAAATTAATAAAGGTTTGCTAAACGAAATAAATAGGCTGGTAAATGCCTAGGGAGCATGCATATTTTAAGAAGAACATAAACTCCTTGTAAGGAGTTAACACAAAGTCAACATTTGCAGGCTTAGTGCAGGTTACTAAAAGGTAATCTCCTCAGTTTCAGTTGTTTTTGTCGTTTTCATCATTTTTTCTATTTTTGTCATTTTCTCTATTTTTGTATTGTACGAATAGTATAAGAAGACCTTTTATTATATTCAAAAAGTTAATCCTGGCATTAAGCAAGCTGCTAGACAACTTTTTTCCTACAATTGCTTATGCGAATGAATGCAAAATTGCAAAATCTAAGAATTAAGAAGGCACAAAAAATCTGTTTTCTTTCAAGTCTATTGAAGCAAGAGATTGTGTCTTTATGTGGTTTTGTGCAGCATCAAATGAGTAGAAAAAACTCAAACGACTTAACAAGCACCCGGCACCACCTTTTTCATTACTGAGACGCCTTTTATTTGCAGCAGCAAGGAGATTACAGCAAACAAAGTATCTGCAAACAAACTCGTACTCATTCGCATTCGAATTTATATAAAGTACCTGTGCGAGCAGAATCTGAATATATCTAGAAGTGTGTGGTGTGTATGACCATTGAGCATTGAGTATTGAGCATTAAGTTTTCGATTATTTGCTCGCTTTGCGGGCTGTTTAGCTACCTTTCGGTAAGGCCAAAATATATATTAAAAATCCCAGATACACCAACCGAATCCTACACACAAAAAAGTAGCAAACAAGTTCGCTAGCCACGGAGGCACAAGTGTCTTTTTAATTTAAACGGTTCAGTTTTTTCTTTGATTTCTCAAAGTAGGAGTCGGAATTTTGTTTCCTTTTGACTTGGTATCTGCTATCGGGTAAAATGCATGGAGGCAAAATGTCGACATGATTTCTGTTGACCATTATTAATTCTTTTCATTTATGATTTCATTCTTGTTTTGCGTTTTTTCGCAATATTTAATTTAGTTCATTGCAATCCGAAGCATTGCAACAAGTACATTGCAATGCAATTTTTGATTGCAACAATCATTTTGGTGGCATACCAGAGCTCTCCTGGCTTGTTTTATGCCTCCTTGATTGCACGCCTGCTTCGATTTGCTCAGCAAGACTCTGAAAAGCTGCAATTTCAGCTTTTTGTGCAGATTGTTTCATTTAAGCGCTTAAGGCGTACTTCATTTTGTTGCAATTATAACTGAGTTACTTACTACAAAATCGTCTAGTGTAGGTTATTCAAATATAAATAAATTTTTTTTTGCCAGCACGATTAAGACAAAAACAGTGTGTAAGCTTTATAGTGAATGATTTTATAAACGATCGAATTTCATTTGAATTTTCGATAGGAAATTTGGAAATAAACATTTTTGCATGAGTCAATTAACTGGTGAGATGAAAAAAATATGTATATATTATTTATTTTTTTAAGTCGGTTGCAGATTATGTACTATATATTGTATTCCATTAATCTTATTAAGTACGAGAAAAGTTTAATAATCATCAAGAAATTTTTTATATTTACTGCAAAGTCCTTCTATAACGACAAGGACTAATTCCAGCGATTTGCAACATGCAACATTTTATACTCAATATTTTTAAACCACTCCCCCACAACATCCATATGCTTCTATATTTATGAACATGTTATAGATATCTTAACAGATTTAGTCCTGGATAGCTTTCAGGAAGACACATCGAATCACCACAATATAGGGTAATGTTAAACAATGTTTTGAAAATATTTGGACAATTTTTTCTTTATACTAAACATTAAACTGTCACATTAATATACCAGTTCACTATTTGTTCACCAATCATTCATCTATCGGCTCGCCGATCGCTAAACTACTGCTATGAACATAGAATTATTTTTAGAGTTTAGAAATTTTAAGGATTAATCAGCACCCCTACTCTATTTTATGGGTAAACCTATTATTGAGTCATTGGGAATATGAAGAGATTTTTAAGCTTTAATGTGAGGATTTGCACGTATTTTCAAAATTGTTGGGTTTGGACGAACCTTTAACTGGTGTAGTAAATTTATATTTTTTTTCGAAGAATTTCAGTACATGTCGTAACCTAGGGATCTCTATGAAAATCTGTATTTTTGATATACCATGAAAGGTCTAGTACTCTTCTCAACATTATGCTTTGGCAAATTTAAAAATGTTTGATACTTTTAATTTATATAGTACACATCTATATAATAATTTTGAACTTATAATTATTTTGCACAATAGCAGGCAATACTTATTAATGTAGATTATTGCCGCAAAATTTTTATAAGAAATAAATGAGTAAGGAAGCTGTTAAACTAACTCAGTTTTACATAGGTACATTAGTAATGTACCGTACACAACTACACAGATGCCTAATTGAAATAAAAGTAAAAAAAACGTCTTCAGGCATGTAACTCTTCCTATGCTGTAGAGGCAGAATATGTTTTGATAAAGAAGATGAATAAATTCTATAATTATATGCCTATTTTCAATTTTTACAACTTAATTGGTTTCCTTTTTTCTTCCTAATTTCCGTTTTTCCCCAATTTTATATATATTTTTTTTACTGTTAGATATTCACATAATTATAAGTATAGAATATAATACATTAAGTTTGAAAATTTATTTTTAAATAATGAAGGCAGTTTTCGAGACCATAGTTTCATATATATTATTGATCCTTACATTGATCGTTATTTCTCTGTTAAAATGTATACAAATCTCACAGGTTTTTACTTTTGTTCCTGTTAAATCATAACAGATACTTTTCTGATATTAAATGCAATTCTAAATTTATAGAGCTAGAACATAATAAATCTTAAAAATATTTATAAATTCAGCATCACGTTAAAGTCAAAATTAATTCCGTTAGCCATTACTTTTCGACTCTAGAATTGAAGACACACATTTAAAAAGATATTAAAATTATATGTGACTCCAATGTGAAAACACAAATTAAGACAAATAAATCAAAATATGTAATTTAACTTATTTGAATATAAAAACAAACATAAATTCTCAAAGTCAAATCGGAGCCTACGCAGTTGGTAAAAGAACACCTTTGACCGCCCCAAGGCGCAACAAAAGATATAAAATTTCATACAAAATATAAAATAAAATTTTGTGAATATTTTTTAATTTTTAAAGGTTTTAAATTTAATGGATCTTCGTCTAGAGACGAGAAGCACAAAGAGAAAGTGCAGTCACAATTAATTAACTAAATTTTTGTTGTTGAATTAATTTTAAATTAAATTTTATGTTTTTGTTTAAAATTTAAAAATTTATGACAAAATATTTCAAGAAGAAACAGAATATCCACATCATATGAACTCCAAGTAAAACGAATCCATTTTGGAATAAGAAAACATTTTAAAAATGTTTAAAATACCAAAATTTGTAATGACTGTGAGAGTTGCATATTTGTATCTGTGTTTTTATGCCACATCTGTGGCTGATTGTAGTTGAAGTATCTATTACTGTATTCGAGCAGTCAGTCTCAACTGTGCAAAGCGATGCGACCACAAAGTTTAACCTAAAAATGTCAGAAATTAAGAACATTTACTGCATACGTTCGAAATCGGAAGAAAAGCTAAGAGCTCGGCAAGCGATTAGCCAGCGAAGAAAGGGGAATTGAATTGAACAAGAGAATACCATGAATGGGAAGTCTTCCCTTTTCTGTTGGAAATATATATCAAAATAATTTTCATTTTTAATTAGCTAGTATTTTTGTTTCCTTCTTAACTCAACTGCCATAATCTACAGGATTATATGTACATATGCTACGAATGAGTAGCTGCTTTCAGTTTATTTATTTTCTTTTTTGTTACAAAAAACCACAAGAAAAATCAACAAAAAACATGAAAATTAATTTAATTAAGCGTTTTAACACTTTCCGGATACTTTTTTTATTTATATTATATTTTTTTATAACATTTGCTTTAAAGCATGAAACGACAACAAGAAAAAACCTACTCCAAAGGTGTGAACATTGTAAAACACAAGTTGTATCTAATTTAAGACGAAAAGATATTAAAAAACGACAACAACAACAACAACAATAACAACGGCTACACAGTTGAGAATAAAAAACTCATAAATTCAAAAGCAATAAAACTTTCAAGACAAATGCCAGTGCACAGAGGAACCCAAGTCTCGAACCTAAAATCCAATACAGCACCAATGCGACACGGACGAATGCAGTTGAAGAACGAGCAGCGTTTAAAAGAAGCAAGGGGCTAAGGTTGACTCTCCGCAACTTCTATGTACAATTCTGGTCGTTTCGAATGGATCTGAGTTAGTGTTGTGCGGTATGTCGGGCCATGTTCTGCCACAAGATGCAAAGTTACAC